>NC_037680.1:9252220-9340904 GCF_003255815.1 Theropithecus gelada
AAAAAAAAAAAAAAAAAAAAAAAAAAAAAAAAAAAAAAAAAAAAAAGCACATAACTTACGCACATCCTCCTAGAAACAATATTGCACAAAAACAAGCATTGTTACCTTATTGTCAACATGGGTAACTCATCAACCTGGATTGAATATTACAGTGGCTCATTAATTCTCTTTAACAATTGTGCCTTAATATCTTCTCCTGTTTCATCAATTCATCTAGTTATGGTGCTAGCCAAAAGAGGAACATGTGCCACCTTTTGAACGGCAGCCTCTCCTAAAATTTAACAACAAGTATTCTCACCAGAAGGCAGGATCAACTCTTCACCAATAGTAAAGGACTTCCTTACTTCAGCAATGTGATTAGCCATTAAGAATGATGCTCTCAGTGCAGACACATTTGATGAAATGGTGGCCTTCAATAATTGCTTCTGTTCTCTGTGTTCATGTTTATTTCTCTTGGAAAACTCCAAAGGCTTGTGATTTAATACAGGGTGCTTGGTCTCCATGTGGTGAAGCAGTTTTGAAGAGCTTTGTTGGATAGCTATCCAAGAGCTTTGTTGGATAGCTAGTCCCCACATATTATACAAAGGGGGCTTGGAGAATGTGAATCACCTATTGTAATGAACCTGTAATTTAAGTAGGACCGTTGGTATTTTCTTTTAAATGCAGCTTTCTTTTTGTTGGCAGTCTTAGAGTCTTCTGCTCTCTCATCATTTGGTCTTTTCCCCTTTGCAAGGAAGATCTCCAGTGATGCTTGTTCTATACACATTTTGGCTAGGGTTACCTTGTGGGCTTACCAAAACTGTGACTGAGACGAGTGCACAGTGGAAAAAAGAGACGTGGATGAAAGTGCTCAGTAAAACAATGGGTGGGCCATGTGCAGACTAAAATAAATGTCACATTCTGACTTAAAGCCTGCCATGAGATGCAGCTATAAAATTGAAGTACCTCCACTCACTTGCCACTATAAACTCTGCCACCAGGTGCAGCTTAATTGTTACCTGCCACCTACTGATAGGGTTTTGATATGAGTCTGTGATATGATCTGACTCTGTATTTCCAAACACATCTCATCTTGAATTGTAATCCAAATTGTAAATACCCACGTGTTGGGGGAGGGACCTTGTGGGGGGTGATTTAGATCATGGGGGTGGTTCCCCTATGCTGTTCTTATGATAGTGAGTGAGTTCTTTTGGGATCTGATGGTTTTATAAGGGTTTTTCTCCCCCTCCACTAAGCACTTCTCTCTCTTGTTGCCATGGGAAGAAGGACATGTTTGCTTCCCCTTCCACCATGATTGTAAGTTTCCTGAGGCCTCCATAGTCATGTGAAACTGTGAGTCAATTAAACCTCTTTCCTTTACACATTACCGAGTCTTGGTATTTCTTCATAGCAGCATGAAAATGAACTAGAACAGTCTGCAAGCAATTGATTTATTATGGTCTTTGTGCAGTCAAACCTCTCTGCTAATGTTAATCTGTATTTGCAGCCACTCCCCTGCACAAGCATCACTGCCTCAGCTATACCTCAGATCATCAGGCATTAGATTCTCATAAGGAACTCACAACCTAGATCCTTCACATGCACAGTTCATAGTAGGGTCCACACTCGTATGAGAATCTAATGCTGCTGCTGATCTGACAGGAAGTGGAGCTGAGGCCGTAATGCAAGTGATGGGGAGTGACTGTAAATACAGATGAAAGTTCGCTCGCTTGCTCGCCTCTCACCTCTTACCATGTGACCCAGATCCCAACAGGCCAAAGACCAGTTCTGGTCCATGGCCTGGGGGTTCGAGACCCCTCATCCATATCAAAGAGGCATTGCAGCTTTCCAAACCTGCACACATACCCCCGCGAATCTAAAACACAAGTTGAAATTATTTTAAAAAAATAAAAATAAGTACTTAGTACAATCCAGACACAACCTAACATCTTAAGAACTCAAAGTAAAATGGGTTAGCATTTTTTAATCTTTCAAAGTAGAACTTAAGTTTTGCTTCCTTTATTAGATCTTCTCTAAGACTCTTATTAGGTTGGTGCACAAGTAATTATGGTTTTTGTAAAGGCAAATTACTTATATCATTACATTTAATGGCAAAAACTGCAATTACTTGTGCAATAACCTAAGAGATCCACTTTAATTTTTCCTTTTCCTGATGTGTATAGTACCTTTGATTAGAAAGCATTTAACTTCTTAAAAAAATTCTTGAATCTCTTTGTAAGTTTTTCATGGGACTAAGTCTTGTTTCTCCAATGTTCTTTCCCCTTAATAATAGAAAAAGATGGATTTTTTTTCAAAGGGGCTCATGGTGACAACCTCTCCAAAAAAGAACAAGAGCTGGGTGGGGCAAGGTCATTATTTGACATAGACCAAATCTGGAAAGCTAGAGGGTAAATATCAGCCTTCTCTGAAGGAGCACCAAAGACCACAACTGGAGAAGCCATATATTTACCATCTTTCATAGGACAATTAATGAAGACAAAGAAAAGCAGAGGGGTGCTGCTTAAATTAAGTAACAAGATAATGAAAAGACAAAGAGGATGGATGTCACTGACACCTTGGACCATGCGGAGACGCTACCCCAACCCTTTTAGGATTCACAGTCATTTAATCAACAAGTTCTACAACAGGCCTAACTAAGCTTGCTAAGCCATATGTTCATGAAAAGATCCTGATGGATGTTCTCTGTTAAGAGGAAATCTATGTAAAATAGGCACTTTATCTGCAATAAAAATGAACTTTGCATTAGTTCCATGGGTTAATAAAGATATTCCATTATTTGTAAATCTTATTTTACCTGACTGTTGCTGTCATTTTTTTAGTAAAAATAAAAACTCATCTTCTTTTGTGATAATTACCAAAATTTTTTTTGAGATTCTGTAACACTAACTTCTAGGGTGACATCTTCACCTTTTAATGTCTCTGCATCCTTTTGTATGTGTCCTCCAACCAAGAGTTCCCCCTTTCTACCTGACTACTTTCTGTAGCTTCTATTGCCCTTAAAATATACCTGGTTTTTTTTTTCCCAGATAAAATAATTTATTACTAAATGGAGAATTTTTTTTGCACTACACATTCTCCATCCATACTCAACACTGTTAGAATCACTGTTGTATGTTCTATACTAAAATAAAAAATAGAATTCATTGAATATTTCCTCCAGGTTAAATATGTATTCAATGTTCTATATGCATTACACTATTTACCTCTCACAAAAACCCTATGAAAGGGCCATTATTATTATAACCATTTTACTAAAAAGAAAACCAAGGTTTTGAGAAGTTTGTCCAAGGTCACAAACTCAATAAGGCATATCTGGAAAATGAATTGAAGTCAGCTATTATACTATATCTTATTATAAAGAACAAAATCACGGGCCCAGGGAGGCAGTATTTTTTGTTGAGATCCATGCCCAAGTTTATAGAGAGAACCAGAAAACTATAAAATAGAGATAAGGTTAGTTTAGATTAGTAGAGAATTTAATTCTGAATGTTCTTATATAAGTGTGACTCTTTTCCTACCTGGTGATCGTTATACATGGTTCAAATCTAGAAAGGTAGAGGGTAAAAATACAAGCCTTTTATATGTACAAAGAGACTGCATAAGTTGCCCAAGTCCATACAGTCAGCAAGGAAAGAAGACAGCACTGAAAAGCACACATTCGGGTTCTGGAAGCTGTCCCTTAAACTGCTTCATCTCTGTGGCATATGTGTTTGTTGCAACGAAGTATTTCTCTGTGTGACCTTGGACCTGCTCTGTTCTTCCCCCTTTCTCACTTGTAGTTCTGAAGAGTAATTGTAGAATGTGCTGGGAATACAATGCCCTGAGATAAGGAAGAAGTAGCTGGGGCAGCCTGGGCTCAATTCCAGTCCCCCCACCTAAAAAGAGGATGTCCACAATGCTTTCGCCCAGTGACTCCTGTGACCACAAGTTATATAACCCACAGCGGGCTGCCTTTCAGGATCCCTCTTCAGCAGTACAAATGGTGCAAGTGGACTTGAGGCTCCATCTCTCCTGGCAGTTTTCTGAACCTGGGGGAACTGTTTCACCATGAATCCTTGATCTCTGCTGTCCCTTGCTGCCTATCTATAAGAAATGAATCCACTTCATATAACTTGTTGCATATGAGTGTGTTTTGTCTCACCAGACTCAGCCAAGCTGGGAGTCAGTGCACAATAAACAATAAACAGTGCACAATAAACCTGCTTCACAATTAGTTAAGGAGCATTTCACAATTAAATATGGTATACACACATAAACATAATACATACACATACAGGCATAATATATATACATATATATAGTGTATATATGTACACAATATTTCATAGTTCATAATGGCTGAAACTAATTCCCAATTGCCTATTTTTATTTTGTAAATGAAGCACAGTGTTGCTCTGAAGCCATCAATTGATAATCCTTCTTAAATAAAATAAAAGCAACCCTTTAATCCAATAAATAGCAACTTTCACTTACTGAATGCTCTCTGCGGTGCAGATATTGAATTCAATCTTTTCGTGAACTGCCTTCTTTATCCCTCCTACCCTTGTGAGGTAGGCATTCTTATTTCCCCAGTCTTGCAGATGAGGAAAAACAGGCTCGGGTTATTGAAGTTAATCAAATTTGCACAGTTAAAATGTGGCAGAGCCAGCTCTGGTTGACCCTAAAACTCATGATCATAAGCATCATGCTCTGATGTCTTAAGATTCACTTAACAATTCTTTTTCAGTTCACATCCATTTTAAAGTTTATCTTGAGTCCTAGAACAAGTGCCCCTGAAATTCCTGCCAGTCCCAGTAGATGCTTGTGTTCTTTCCTAGAAGTTTCATTTCTGAGATCTACCTGGGATCTTGGGAATTATCCCAAGTTAATTGAATACAAAGTGAGACACCCTGTCATTTGTCTGATCGTACCAACTGTGTGTCCTTGTATATGTATTCCTGGTCTCCTGGAGTTGGCTTCATGACTCCTGTTGTGATAAACTCTTTCCAGTGCACCATCGTGCCCTGAATTGGAGGTGAACGTGATGAAATGGGGCAATAAAATTACTCTCAAGAGGAATAACTACAAATCAACACCTTAAGGATGAGGTCAGAGTCACTTTAAGATACAATAGTCCTTTTAACAAAAACCAGTTAAAATATAATGATTCCAAAACACTCTACTTTTTAAATCAATTGTTGATCAGAAAAATTGATTGGTTAGTACTAGAACATGGGACTACCGGCAATGTCTGTTCAAGCAGTGCCCTGGGAGAAGGAGGCCTAATCGAGGATTCAACCTATATGGTCTTAGTAACAAGCAGATTTTAGATAAATGCATCAGGTTATGCTATCTTGAGGGTCGTAAGTATTCAAATCACAATGATGCACCTGTTATAATGCTAAGCAACTTTTGACCAGGATTTGACTTTCATGTACTGTGCTACAAGAAGCGAATATCTACCAGAAGATGTGAGTGTCTGATTTCTCTGGCAGTTATCTACCTCACTGCAAATTAAGTCCGTGTCATTCTTGTTTTGAAAATCCTTTCATGAGAAGTGTAATGTAACTCCATATTCGGATCTAATCAAATCTGGGCCACCTCTGTCAAGACTGAGCTTCTGAGCCTGAGGAGCTGAGTGTCCGATGTGAAGACTCGGGGAAGCCAGCCCAATGACCTTTTCTGGTGACACCATGACCTCATTTTCCTTTAAATGCCTTCAGCAACATCTTGCTGTGCTCTTGACTGCTTTAGAAGGAAAAAAAGAAATCTGCCAGGAGATCCTCACTTCCTTCCAGGACATCGTGGAGGCATGAAAATGGTTTCAGTTTTAGCAAGCTTCAGCTTGGTGCATAATGAGGCATACAGCTATAAATAAGTATTTTCAACGTTAGTGCAAGATCATATTAAGACAGATGCCAAGGCTTGTAATTGCAATACACTGCATATTACTGAAACTTTTCATAAAATCTAATGAGATTTTAACTTATAAGGAAAGAGACATAAAGAAACTTGTAGCGACATAATTGGATGACACCTTCTGCCTAGAGGGCAAAAGAAGCTTGAAAGCATAACTAGTATTTGTGTTACTAAAAAGAAGGGGCTTAGGAAGATATTTAAAATAAAACAAGTCCAGTTTTGATTGCATAATCTTCTGAAAAGTAAAATGAAGATTTCGAACAAAGGGTTCCAGAAAGGGTAATTAAAAAGTTCCCATAATTCAAATTGTATTGAATAAGATACTCAAAATGTGAGGATCTTCTGTGATGAAAAGGAGAGACAGGGGTGAGCTTAAAATTCTGTACAACCCAGACTGCCAACTGAGCTTCCCAAAGAATCTCCCTATTTTAGAGGGGCACCAAGACCCAGGAAAACAATTCACTTTGATTTAAGCCAGAAGTAAACAAAGATCTTGAAGAAAACCAAGAAATCTAATGAGTACTCTGTTTCATTTTCTGCACCTTGTTCATTAATACAGAACAGAAATTCATCCTGGAAATGAACAATGGCTACATGTCAGGTCAAGGCAAGAACCAGTGACAACCTCTCCTAACCTGGAGGGCTGCTCAAACTGAATCTTAAAAAGGCAGCAAAAGACAAAGCCTGAATTATGCGCATATGATCCTGTTTGAGCTATTAACGAGCCTTAGATACACTTGAGGCAGTTCTCCAGGCTTCACCTAACAACCAAAGAGGTCTTGGAAAAGTCCTGGACTTTAAGTACAGCATATTCTCACTTTTTAAGGTTACAGGTTAGTAAATATGGCATAGTAAATTTACTGAAGAAACTACTTATGCCATTTTCTGCATATATAAGAGCACAAGCATTAAATTTTATTTTTCACCTCTAACACTTACTAGTTGTGTGACCTTGGGCAAATTACTTAACATTTCTAAACCTCAGCTGCCTTGACTATTAAATAGGAATAAAAATATTTACCTCATAGAGACATCATGAGAATTAAATAAGATTAACTTTCTAAAGCTTTCAACACATTATCATTAATATTTCATAAAGCTTAATATTCACCAATAACAATCTAATCTTTCAACAGGCAACCTAACTATTGTAAGTTACGTAATGTTTTTCTTATATTTCACTATATGTATTCCAGTTTGCAGAGAGTGTATTAGAAGAGAGAATTTTTTTTCATATGTGTGTTAACTTATTAGATAACAATACAAAAAAAAAAAAAGCAACCAAAGTCCTAGCTCAAGATCTTAATAAATTGTAGTTTTTCTTTTCTTTTCTTATTAGCTACCATATGCCTCCAAAGATGAGAGAAAATGTAGGATGAAATAAATGATCATTCTTTCTTATCATGATTTGTAAATATGACTGTTTTGAATAAACAAGCATATAAGTTTTTTTCTTTTTTTTTTTTTTTTTTGAGACAGTCTCACTCTGTTGCCAGGCTAGAGTGCAGCGGCGCAATCTCAGCTCATTGCAACCTCCACTCCCCAGGTTCAAGTAATTCTCCTGCCTCAGCCTCCGGAATAGCTGGGTTTACAGGCATGCACCACCACTCTCAGCCAATTTTGTATTTTTAGTAGACATGGGATTTCTCCATGTTGGTCAGGCCAGTCTTGAACTCCTGATCTCAGGTGATCCACCCACCTTGGCCTGTCAAAGTGCTGGGATTACAGGTGTGAACCACCATGCCTGGCCAACATATAAGCTTTAAATTAAAGAGGTTTTATTTATTAAATTGGTCAGGCATCAAGATTGGCTTTACTCTGGTTAAGTATTCCTAATGGTTCATAAAAGACTTTCAGGATAATGAAGCAGAAATAAGTGTAGCAGAAAGTTAATCTTCTTTTCTGTTCCCTCCCCATCATGCCTAAGACAACGCCCAGCCAAATGGAATCGCTATTTGGAATAGAATGTGTCCCAGCATCTTTACTCTCACTTGAATATTAATATGAAATGATTAATGAACCTGTTGCTCCACATGTTAAATTAAATAACAATGAAGAGATTAAGAATGCCTTTCCCATTATGGAGTGCTGCATTTTAAGTCCTAATGTGTAAAGTAAGCCATTCGTTTTCAGTCAGGCTTTGTAATAGATTTATTTATGAATTTATCTCCCCTTTCCTGCAAGCAAGTCATGCAGCAAATACTCATTTCTTTATTCTAGTTAAAGAATTGAAAGCTTGTTTCACCAGTAAATAATGCAGATCTCTGACCCTGAGATTTTTACATGACTGTCATTTTCAGACCAATTAGTATATTGAGACCAATTAAAATATTCAGGGCTTAATGCCTCACCCAACTTCTGAGACTTCTGCAGTGAACTGAACTCTACCAGCATATGTAAACACCTAGAGGTCTTCAATATGAAAATACAATTTATAATCACAGCACAACTTTAATAGCATCTGTCACTGTTTCCATAGCATCAGATGTCCAGCAACTTTTGCTTACAATTAGAATAAATGTAAAAAGGGCCCATCCCCGCTTTTCAAATCTAGGTGAATTACTGTTCTTTGCATATTTTCCCCAGATTTTACTATTTACTGGAATGACCTCTCCTATTAGACAGAAACCTTCTTTTTTTTCATAAAGAGATCTTTTACGTTATTATTAGGATTACCGTTGTCTCCTAAGAGGAAACTACGAAAATGGCTTTGTGAAGATCTTGGCAAGGTTCTACCCATGGAAAAGCCCCATTTGTCTAGGTAGTACCGAAGCCAAATTTCCATAGTTAACATAGGGGACTTTCATAGTCACCTAGTGGATGGGTCCATTGTGCAGTTGAACATCATAATATATCCCCCTGAATTTAACTCCAGTGAATCTCTTTGTAGGTTCCAGCCCTGGATACTTTTCTAGCAAATTGTTTCACAGGCCAAACATCTCCCCAATTACCTGGTTGCTGGCTTTATGCTTCCTGACTCTTTCCAAGTTTCCTGTCAATAAGTAAAGAAGCACAGAGATGGGTTCCCTCTCTAGGATCACAATCACGGAATGTCTCATGGTGATGTCATCAAGCGCACTTCTCAGTGGGCTGGTAAGAGTTTATGGGACTAGGTGCATTCTCTTCATTTTCTTCCCTATTTCCTTTCCTAACACTTGTTTTATGTCTGCACTGTGAGCTGTTAATATTGTTGTCTCCATTCACCGTCTTCAGGGTTGTAGAACTGATAGGGAGAAGATGTGGCCGTCTTGGTCAACATCAGATTCCCAGCTGGAGCAGTGCCTGGATACGTACTCAAGAGTTGTTTATCCATCCTTGTAGTCACTGTAGATTTCACATTGACAAAGTAATCTATACCACCAAAAAGTGAGAAATGTAGATTTTACTGGTTTCCATGGAAAAAAAGAGAGTTTATATCTGATAGAATACTGCAAACAACTTAATAAAATCTGCCTTCGACATTTCTGTTCCTCCATTATGTTTCTCTAATACTATTGTCTCTTCCTTACTTTCACTGCATTTCTTCGAAAATGTTATTTTCAATATCCTCTATTGTCTTAGCATTTTAACGGTTTCCAAATACAATGTCCCCTAAACAAAATGAAAGTCCTTCAAATAGTTGAATCTCCATTCTCCGGAAGGCAGGTTAGCAGCCAGCTGCATGATACAGACTCGACTGGGAGGCTTTCAGGCCCTGCCCCAAGCAGTTTATCAAATTATTCATTCATATCTTTCCCTTAGTGGGCAAGGGGCAGACACAGGGTAAAGGTGAGCATTGGAAAGGGGATTGCACTGCTAATAAAAATATTATTTTCTCCTTTCAATTGTAAACAAATAGATGGAAATGCGGATGTGCTATCCTCAACAATAGTCACAGACTTCCAGTATTTAAAGAAGTAGTTGCCCTTTCATTCCATTTCACTCTGTGTCAAATCACACATTAAGAAGTCCATGAAAGGTTTTGGTGCTTTGCGGCTTCTTCCTCTATGAGTTTGCAGCCATGTGTCTGGTGTTGGATCTGAGACCAATCATTACTGATCAGGATGGCAATTGGGAAGGAGATCTGGTAGTGGAGAATGGAAGAGTGAAGACACGGGAACCCACCAAAACCTCTGTGCAAGTCTCTCACCACCACTAACTAATGGGACTTTCAGAACGCGACGTCTGTTACTTCACCTCATCTCCCCAATCTCACCCAACTTTACTTTTGATCAACTCTAACCCTAGAAATAAAGAAAATCATTTAGGAAAGGGATGACTAGAAACGTGGCTCCCAGAATAATTAAGTCCACAGTACAATAACTCAGCATTCTCTCCCATGAGGAATCAGATTCTGGCTAACTTCTCCTTGCCATTTATCCATGAAGTTGGTCAATTATCTTGAGAGACGTTAGCCATCAAGGCATAGAATACCTGTTTCAAGGGGACACATAGAACACTGAGAACTCCTAGTTAACCTAGAAAATCAAGAAAAACATCTTGATTTTGAGATGTTCTTTACATGCCTACACACGTGCGCACGTGCATACACACACACACACAAACACACACAGTCTTTTTCCCTGGAAAACACAAACATACTGTGAATTCTACCACATAGTCAATGGCATATACAAAGTGTTTAATTCATGATTATTGAATATCTGAGAGAAGCACACGATAAATCTATAAAACAAAAGAAGAGGGGTTTCTTTTGGTCCTAAAATGAAAACTTCAACACACACTACCAAACAACTGGGCTTACAACAGCTAGTAAAATGAGATATTTGTGTATTCCAGAGTAAATAAATGTCATGTACTTTAGCCTGACTTTTGCCACATATCACTGCTTCTTCTACATTGCTTCTGTTTAAATAACCTTCAGCCTACATTTCTTTTTCTCCCTTTCCATCTGAATGTCTGTTGTATAGCTTTCACATTTATTTCTGATATATATTTCTCACCTGTCTTTATCTCTCTTTCCTTTTTGCTCTTTTTTAGGTTTAACTTTTCTGTCTGCTCCTCATGTAGCTTTTTTCTTTTATCATTGCCCAAAAATCAGAGAAACATTTTAATTGGAATGTTTGGTTTCACAGGAGAGAAAATCACAGTCCATCTGCCAAAAATGTTGTCAGCATCAGCTTCCCGAGCGTGAGATTGGAGGGTTTTTTCCCACTCTGCTAGCATACATGCCACCAATACTGGATCACACTGTTCTAACGTTGGGAGGAAATAGCAAAATGCAATTTCAGAATCTTAGAGTAGAAAAAGAATTTTCTTTTATCTTATATGAGTAGGGAGTGCTTAGTCCTTTTTTATGTGTTTTTGTTTTTTTTTTTTTTTTTTCCGACTTGGACAGTTGTATGTGACGGCTTTCCAGATGGAGCTATATCTGCAGAGTTTTAAAAGTCCATTTTATTTTGCCTTTGTTTTTCTGGACTGACTTTTGCAATCTCTGTCTAGTGCTTCTCTCTATAATGATGTTATATTGAGAAGTGGAAATTTGAAGTGAGTAATAAAATTCTGGGTTTGACTGTGAATTTACAGGTATTTTTAATAAAAGATTTGGAGGTCATTGGGCCAATGATGAAAATGCTGATTAAACCCTTGGATTCATACAATATGTGCCACTTGAATTGACTGATTTTAAAGAAACAATTATTCACTCATTGTTTCGTTTTTTTGGTGGAGACAAAATCTCTCTTTTCTCAGGGTTTCCTACTTTCTTATACAGGAAATCCATAGTTCAAGCACCTTTTATTACACATGCTAAAAAGAATGACTACAGAAAGTTGGCCATTAAGAAACTGGCCCAATGTTACTTTGCTATTCTGTGGAAGAGTTTATATCAGAAAAAAATAAAAGATATACAAATCAGATCCTGCTTAGTGAAGTATATCATACTTGCAAACCTATGGGATGAACAAAGCCACCAGCAACTGGCCCCAGAAGCTAGAAAAATAAATCTGTTGGCTTGTTAATTCAACCTTATCTGGCACTGTTTTCCTGTGATTTTGAGTTAAAATTCAACAGAAATGTGGTTCAAAATTTAACTTATTTAAACTCATGCACTGAGTAGCTTTGATACTTGCGTGAAAAAAATAAATACCACTATAATAATATTTTATATATTGGTAAATCAAATGCATTTGTTGGTGGTTTAGAAAATATATGGTACTTCTCATTCAGTTGAAAATGATATTCTTAACTTTTGTGAGAAAAGGACCTCAAAGTCTTTGCCATAGTCTTTGTGGTGTAGACTGCTGAACCACAGTACTCAAGGTTTGGTGTGGTTGTCATGTGGGAGTTGGGCAGAATCACTCTCTTGAGTTGTGCAGCCTCCACTGTTGCAACTCTGTGCCCACCTGCTTGTGGGCAGTGTGCTAAGAAGGGAGGGGTACAGTCTGCCTACTCTCTGCTCTGACAGGGCCTTGCATCCCATCAACCCAGGATTGAAGGAAGGAGTGGAGTTCATGTCCAGGCACTCTTTGGACCTAAATACTTTTGTTTTGTAATAAACAAATAAAATCTATACACAAATTGTGTGTTCATAAGAAAGAGGGTTTATGTTGTAAAGATTGAAAGCATGGACTTCTGATTAAAAGAGACCTGGGTTTAACTGCTAGCTCCTCATGTAAAAATATAGAATCACATGAACAGATTAAAAAAAGAAAAAATATTTGCTTATATAAGCTTAAGGTATTTCAGGATGAAATGAATTTAAAGTCAAATATTGGTTGCCTCTAGAGAAGAGCACCTCGTGGCTCAGGGACAGGACTGAGAGGGATTCTTTTCATTAAACACTCTTTAAATGAGCTTTGAATTTTGAATCTGGAGAATGCCTTGTCATCCAAAAAGTAACAACAATATGGAAAAATAAAGATGTGAGCTAAAGCAAAAAGAAGATAATAATATTCACTAATTTTGTCACTAAATAACACAGGCTATCTTCTCTGTCTCATTATGCAGGCAAAGTTAAAGTTTGACAAATTTTATTTTTAATGCTGAATTTTCAGCTTTCTAAATGAAAAAGTGGTGACCAAGATGTTAACATATAAATACGTGACATTAAGATCAAATATATATGCTTATACAAAAATGCCTTTACAAACTAGACAATAAATCATATAAAATATAATTTTAAATGGAAAATTGCAAATCATTAAAATAAAATTTTGGCTCTAGCAGCAACCACCCTGTGGTCTTGGAAAAGGTGTTTATTCTGTAATCCTCAATATTCCTATTTTAAAATGATGCCATGGAGTTTATGTTACATAAAGATGAAAAAGAAATAACAGGCATAGCTTCTGGTGCAATGTGTGGCATATGGTAGATACTCAGTAACTTAGTGTAACTGGTAGTGGTGTTATATTTAATATGACAATTCCATGTTAGAGCAGGGAAAGTGACTAAGATAGATATAGCCCACATTTAATCTTAATGAAATGAAAACTTAAGAGAATTTGTGACTTAATCAGCTTATGTGGTTAATTCCTGTAGGTTGGGATAAAAAGCCAGGTTTCTCAGCAATCAAATCAAAGTTCTTTAGAATGAATTGATCTATTACTTAACGTGGTGTATGTACACCCTTGCTTCTCAAAGTGTGGTCTAAGGACCAGCAGCAAAGGTATCACATAAAACTGTATTAGAAATGCATAAGCTTGAGCCCCACCCTATGTCTGCTGAGTAAGAACCTACATTTTAATAGGATCCCCAGATGATTCATATGTATAATTAATGCTTCAGAAGCCCTGGTCTAGTCTAGCCCTGAAATTGTGGTAATTGATGGGAAAACAAGAGGTGAGTTTCAGGAATTCAGCTAAATATCTATTAGGTTATGTCAAAACAATTGGCTGAGAAGAGAAAAATGCCCACAATCACTGGGGAGGAAACATCCCAGATAGGTGGACTGGTAAAGGAACAGAGAAACACGAGATTCAGAGAGAGCCACTGTGAGACATATGTAGATGTATATCTGTATACTGAGGGAGAAAAGTTTGGCGCTGATTTTAGAAGATGTGAGTCCCATTTCAAATCAAATGTACTACTGCTATTCTTAAATCAAATAACTAGTTTGATTATTGCCATGAATAATCTGTTGAATCAAATTGCTTTGTCAGAATATAAATATAAAACCACTTTCAATTTAAATAAAATATGGCATCTCTCAAAATTATGGTATGGTCACATGTACACTTAATAACCTAGTGATTAACTAATTTCTTTTTCTTTTCTTTTCTTTTCTTTTCTTTTCTTTCTTTTGAGATGGAGTTTTGCTCTTGTTATCCAGGCTGGAGTGCAATGGCACGACCTTCTCTCGCTGCTAGCTTCGCCTCCCGGGTTGAAACGATTCTCCTGCCTCCACCTCCTAAGTTACTGGGATTACAGGCATGTGCCACCATGCCTGGCTAATTTTGTGGGTTTTTATTTTTTTATTTTTTTTTTTTTTAAGTAGAGACAGAGTTTCACCATCTTGGCCAGACTGGTTTTGAACTCCTGACCTCAAGTGATCCACCCGCCTTAGCCTCCCAAAGTGCTGGGATTACAGGCATAAGCCATCGCGTCCGGCCAATAATTTATTTCTCATCCAGTTATCATGACATTGCATACACACAGGTAAGTCTTCAGATGCTACTCCTATTGAGATTTGAAACAAAGGATGGGATATGTGGATAGACTTCACGTGGGAAGAGTCCCACAAACTCAATATAAATCCCATTCTGGCTCTCACTAGCTGCTCAATTTCCTTAAATCCTCTTGTGCAGGTTTCCAAATTCCTCTCCTTTTGTAAAATGTAAATATTCAAAAGCAACTCCTATGATTGTCTTGAGAAATAAATAAGAATACCCCCCAAAGTACATGAATGGTAGGTATGATAGTAATACTAATATTATTCTATATCTTATAAAACCTAACTGGAACTCAACTCGCAACTATAACACCCACAGAATAAGCTGATCATTTTCAGAGTTTCAATGGATCATGAAACTCTTTCAATTACTGCTGTAAGTAAAGGATAATGAATACTGCCATTTTTACAAAGCTCTTTTTATAAGAAAATGCTCAGCCTCAGATACAATTGAGGTACACTTCACTAGAAATCTGTTGGCTAGGAGAAAGTGCAATCAACCTCTTTTTTTTTTTTTTTTTTTGAGACAGAGTCTCGCTCTGTCGCCCAGGCTGGAGTGCAGTGGCCGGATTTCAGCTCATTGCAAGCTCCGCCTCTCGGGTTTACGCCATTCTCCTGCCTCAGCCTCCCGAGTAGTTGGGACTACAGGCGCCCGCCACCTCGCCCGGCTAGTTTTTTGTATTTTTTAGTAGAGACGGGGGTTTCACCGTGTTAGCCAGGATGGTCTCGATCTCCTGACCTCGTGATCCGCCCATCTCGGCCTCCCAAAGTGCTGGGATTACAGGCTTGAGCCACCGCGCCCGGCCGCAATCAACCTCTTTTGATCATGTTGAATTGACTCATGAAAACATAAAATACTCCGAAGCATGTTTACATGCTTTATCTCATTAAATTGTTACAGAGATAAGAATTAGACATTAAATTGTTACTGAGGCAAAAATTAGATATCCTTACCCTCACTTTACATCTGAGGAAACTGAGGTTTAAAACGCCAAGTGGTGGCTGGGCGCGGTGGCTCACGCCTGTAATCCCAGCACTTTGGGAGGCCCAGGTGGCAGATTGCCTGAGCTAAGGGGTTCAAGACCAGCCTGGGCAACACAGTGAAACCCCGCCTCTACTAAAATACAAAAAATTAGCCGATTAGCCAGGTGTGGCAGTGTGCATCTGTCCCAGCTACTCAGGAGGCTGAGGCAGGAGAATTACTTAAACCCAGGAGACGGAGGTTACAGTGAGCCAAGATAGCGCCACTGCACTCCAGTCTGGGCGACAAAGCAAAACTCCGTCTCAAGCAAAACAAAACAAAACAAAAAACAAACAAACAAAATGCCAAGTAGCTTTCTCAAGGTCACATGGGCAATAAGTGGGTAGAATTTTTCACTACATCTTAACTGCCTCACAAAAACTCAGAAACGTGCTATCAACCTAGGGTGGAATTTTAACCTGGTGAATGCTGATTAAAGTAAGGACAACTGCTTCTTAGAGAGAGTCCATCACTTTTACCTCCAAGTTCCTTTATGGACTCATTTCAGTCAGGCACCCTACCTTTAATAACCAATTTCTTCCTGTAAGTTTTCGTATTACATTGGTGCAAAAGTAATTGTGGTTTTTGCCATTAAAAGTAACCACAAATACTAGTAGTAGCATATGAGTACCATTACGAGTTCTAGTCCAAAATCCTCTCCCAGAAAAGTCCAAGGAAGATTTTTCAGAGCCTGGGATGTTGTAAGGAACAAGGGAACTGAACTACAGAGCATGGAGCCAACATCCACAAAGGGAGACATGAATCGGGAGAAAACCTGAGCCCAGAAGACAGCCTGACTAAGCATTAATCCAATGGGTCTAAGCCAATATCTTTTATGGTTTAACACCTCTAGAGGATGCAGATCCCTGCTGATTAGCAGGTCAGGTGGGGTCAGCCATCTGATGAGAAGGCAGGAGGGCTCTGTAAAGAATGCTGCCATGCAAACACATTCTCCTTGAGGTGGAATAACTGCCCTCAAAAAACACCCGGGTGCATTTTGTTTTCCTATACTATGTAAAGGATGTTATACTTTTATATAGTATATAGGTTGATCTTTTATCAATTTAGAAGCTCTATTGGATGCACTAAAAACTAAATTCATGTCTATTAACAATCAGGCAGGGAAGTAAAAATGATAGGATTTGGACTCAGGTAAACCTATGATAGAATTCTGGTCCTGCCAATTTTCAGCTCTAGGAGATTTGAACTGTTACCTCTGATTCTCAGTTACATCTTTTTTTCTGACTCTCAATATCTTTAATTACAAAAGGAAGTAATAATACATTTCTAGCAAAATCATTGTAAAAATTTACTAATTCATTGTGTTTATTGTAATGGAGAGGCATGAAACATTCAAAAATAGTAGTTACTCTCACTGTAATTATTGTCATTGTCCATTGAGTTTTGACCTTTGAAGTATAGAATAGTGCACAGATTATAAGCACATAGCTAGGTGAGTTATAACAAAGCAAATATACCCATATGGCCACCGCTAAGAAAAAAAACAGAAGCAACTCTCCTGCTCCCTCTCCTTCCAACTCAGAGGTAGTCACTTTTCTGGTTTTTCATACCAGAGATTAGTTTTACATGTTTTGGAATTTCTACAAATGTGGAAATTTATGCAACTATGTCCTATTTTGTATTTAGTTTATTTCATAAAATATTATACTTGTGAAATCTATAGCACAAGCAGTACTTTCTGCTTTTTCATAGCTATTTTATAGTAATATTTTATTTTAAATGGATATTTATAATGTTAATGAACATTTGGAATATTTCTAATTTTTAGGTACTTGCAATTTGTTTTGTTCCAAAAATTCTCATGCTTATCACAGATGACATACTGACACATTGAAATATTGACAAATTGTCTCTACTTAAACTTAGAAATGAAATCACTGGTCACAGATACATACGTATTTAGTTCTAGGAGACACTGAAAGACAATTTCAAGAGAATTTTTTTTCCATTTACATTTCTACTAATATCTTATGAGAATTCCTATTTCTCTGCATCTTCACTAATACTTGGTACTTTCAATTGTTGTAAGAAGTCAGCCATTGTAGTTTGTATATTATGATATCTCATGGGATTTTAATTTTTATCTCACTGATAACCAGTAAAGTCAAACCCCTTTTAATATACTTATTTCCAATTTTAATACTTTCTTCCATGCAATGCCTGTTCCAGTGTTGAGATCTCTCTTTATTTTTTTGCTCTTTTTGTTATAGCCTTTTTCTTGCTGATCTATTAAATTAAAAAAAAATATTCTGTATACAAACTATTCAACAATTGAAGAAAAATGTTAACAGTTTGTTCTATGGTTTTTTTTTTAGCCCAAGGGATGCCTGAAGATGGGCTCTTTGGTCAAATGCTCCTCGCAACACAAATACTCAAGAAATTGAGGCCGGGCGCGGTGGCTCAAGCCTGTAATCCCAGCACTTTGGGAGGCCGAGATGGGCGGATCACTAGGTCAGGAGATCGAGACCATCCTGGCTAACACGGTGGGTGAAACCCCGTCTCTACTAAAAATACAAAAAACTAGCCGGGCGAGGTGGCGGGCGCCTGTAGTCCCAGCTACTCGGGAGGCTGAGGCAGGTGAATGGCGTGAACCCGGGAGGCAGAGCTTGCAGTGAGCTGAGATCCGGCCACTGCTCTCCAGCCTGGGCGACAGAGCGAGACTCTGTCTCAAAAAAAAAAAAAAAAAAAAAGAAAAGAAAGAAAAAAAGAAATTGACTAGAGTGTATTTATGTCGGATCCACGATAACAAGGCATCCTACCCAGGACTATGTTTGAAGATAAACCATTAAGCAACTAGAAATGACGCCCCCACGCTCAAAGCCGTACATTGCTTAGCTTTATGGGATTTTAAAATGGTCTCTTGTAAATTATTTCTGTAGTCTAAGTTGCTGATCTTTTGGTAGGAGATCAGCTGGTGGTAGGGTCTCTACTTATCTCTACTCAGCTTTGTTCATCGAATGTGAACCAGATGATAGGATCACCTCGGGCTGTATGTGAAGAACACACACATACATTTAATGTTGTCATACAGAGAAGGAAGTTGTGTTCATATGTAGGCTACAAATAGTTAATCTCCTTTTAAACCATCTGAAATTTTGAAGTCTTAAAAAGTGGAATGATAATTTGAACTGTCACAGGGGTTGTTTAGAAAATACCATAAAATATAAAATAAAATTGGAGTGTAAGAATATATCTTAAGTGAATTTGCTATTAAGGTGTATTTGTCATCTTTATCGTTTATTTCTGTGTTTTAAGAATAAAGTCTCTGGGAATTTTAAAAAGCACATTTTAATTTGGATAGCATATATTAGATGAAAGAGATTTCTAAAAGGTATGTCTGCCTTATGTCAAATGAGCTTGGTATTCTCAATAAGGTTCTACAATGGAGATATATATTACTGCCATTTGCTCTAATGTGTCTTTTCTTTGTATTCCCTTCCAACATCTCTCTCTCTCTTTTCCTTCTTTGTTTTTCCTCTCTTTTCCTTCCCTTCTCTTTTTCTCCCCCCCATTCCCTCTTTTGAACCCAAATCCAAATCAAATCTACCTGGAAGGAAAGAAGAGTTTCTTGTACATCAAAAGACACTTTTTCATCTTTTTCTCTCTTTGTGAAGTTACTGAAGGCCTGAGGAGTGGAAGTAGACTAGCAATTTCACACAGATTGTGATCTTTCTGAATTCAGTTGTTTGTAGGTTGAGACAAGGTTTCTATAAACGCACATACACACAAATGTGTACATACTCACACACTGTAAAACAATTAAATATCCACTCCTAAACTTCTGCCTTCCCAAATTAAATAAGAATAGAATTATTTTCAATGACAAAATAAAGAATATAAGAGAAATGAAAGTGTCACTGATGCCCCCTGGGTTAGCCAATACCTAATTCTATTCTTTTACTACTTATTCAATAGCAATATCCTAGAGCCCAATCCTTCAACTCCCTACAATTTCCATAACAAAGAAAAGGACAAGCCTTTCTTTTTTGAGAGCTTCTTCAAACCTTGTTTCTCTACCTCCCAAGGTCATATCTGCCCTCTGACTATGATACCCGTTCTCATTCCTCTGAGATGGTAAACTCTTCCTGAAGCTTTTGAGCATCAGCAGAGAGTGTAATGCCAACCTCTCTGCCAGGGGTGCTTTGTGTTTTCAATCAGCTCTCCAATAAAGTGAATAGTTTCAGGCTTTTGAACACTGGATGGAAGATCTCTTTATTCTTCTTTTCATGCAACATACTTAATGACAAGACTAGAGATGAAGATATAAACTCTAACATTTATTTCAGATTGGGTTGTAATTAGTAGAGGTCAATTGTGAAGGATAAATAATAAATTAAAATCTAACATTATTGACAACTCACTATGTATAAAAACTTTTCTAATGCTTTAGAAATATATCTCTTCTAAAAATTAAAATAGTTTTAGGAGTGAGGCATTATAGGAGAGGAATCTGAATTCTAATCTCAATTACGACTTTATGTGTGATCCCATCCAAGTGACTTAACCTCTCTGGATCTTAATTTTCCAATATGTATTAAACATCTACTGACATATAACAAATTATCCCATAACTTAATAGGTGAAAACAAGAAACATTTATTATCTTACATAGTTTCAAGAGTCAAAAATCCAGGGCTGATTTAGTTCAGTGGCTCTGGCTCAGGCTCTCTGGTAAGATTACAGTAGAGATATTGACTAGGGCTGCAGGTAGCTGAAGGCTGCATCTGGGCTGGGAAATCTGCTCGCAAGCTCAGTCACATGGTTTAACAACCACATGGTCTAAGGAAGACTGCTTTGTTTCTTTACAACTGGCTGCTGAAGGACTCAGGCCCTCTCCATTAGGGGTCTTCATGACAGGGCAGCTGACTTTCTCCTCTACCAATGATCCAAGAGAGAGTGAATGAGACACAGTCCTCGGTAGCTCACAAGCTAGTCTCCCAAGTTGTACTTCAACATTTCTCACTAGCTTTTATCTATTAAATTTAAAAAAGCAAGTCACTAAGTGCAGCCCCCACTTAAGTAGAGGTAAATTAGATCTTATCCTTAAGAGATGGCCTTTCAAAGAACTGGATATAAGAATGTTTTTTAAACCATCACACCATCTATAATAATTAATAGTGCATGGGCCATGGGTGAACTTCAGTGGGTCTTCAGTGGCCTCAAATTTTACAAAAACAGGTTTCAAGCCTTTTAAAAGCCCACTAGCTCCTTTCTCATTGTAGAGCTGAATCAGGATGATGGTCTTGCTGATGTATATCATACTGAAAGTCTCAGAGCCAGCTTTACTTATAAAAAAAAAATTACTAGTAGTTATAGTTCTAATAGTATTTCATTAGTAGCTCAAGGAATGTTTACATATGTTTTCATCCATTTATCCATTTAACAGTCACCCCAATTAAGTTATAAAACATTTTCAATATCCAAGAAAGCTCACTCAAGCCCCTTACCAGAGATCATTGTTCCCCAGAGATAACCACTATGCTGACCTCTTATCACCATAGATTAGTTTCGCCTGTTTTCAAACTTTATTTATACAAGCCATACCATGAAAGTCTGTTTCTCTGGCTTCTTTAGCTCAAAATACCTTACTTTTAAGTGTGTGAACAGTTATCCTGAGTCCAGACAGCACAGGGTTATCTGATCGAACACAGCCCACACAGGCGTTCGGAATTTTTATCACAAAACATTAACTCTCTGAGAGGCCAGGCATTACTTCTTGGAAGTAGTATGAAGAGTTGCATATTTGGGAGGAAAAGTAAAACATTGAAATTGCTTCCCAGATGAAGAATATTTTGCCTATATCAATTCATTAAATAAACATGTCTGTGTTTTTTCTATGTGCTGAGTGTTAGAATACATAATTGAAATGCAAATATCAGTAGGCATAGTCTCTGATCAAAAGCAGCTCTGGCTCACTGGTTCAGGAATGATTACAAGATAATATTACGAGTACAGTTGTTCCTTGATATCCATAGGGGATTTGTTTCGGACCCCTCTGGAGATACTGAAATCCACAGATGCCCAAGTCTCTGATATGAAATGGTATAGTATTTGCCTATAATCTACACACATTCCTCTGTGTACTTTAAATCATCTCGAGATTACTTATAATACATAGTAAAATGTAAATACTATGTCAGTAGCTATTATACTGTATTATTTAGAGAATAATGACAAGAAAAAAGTATATGTTTAGTACAGACGCAACTATCCATTTTTTTAAAAAAAAATATTTTCCCTCCCTCTTTGGTTGGTTGAATCCACGGATACAGAACCCATGGATATGGAGGACTGAGTGTACTATAATGAAAGTGAGCCAGCCAGGAGCAGGGAACATTAACTTTCTAGAAAGGCCAAAGAAGTGATCTTTGAACTATTCCCTGAGGGCTCAATAGGAGTAAATAGGAGTTCAATATAAGGACTAGGGTTGTAGACAAGGCATTATATGAAACCAAAAGGATGCAGTCATTATAAAAATTTCCAAAAAAAATAATAGGCATAGCAAATTTGGGAGATGGCATAAGTGGAAGGATGGGAACAGAGGATGAGGCTACAAAGGTGAGTTGTATTCAGATCATAAATCCCTCTATATGCTATGGTTATGAGCTTATATTTTTACCCTGTAGGCCTCAAGGGCCTTTGCAGTGTTTACGAAAGGAAGTGGCATGATCAGATATTCATGAAAAAAACCCCAGAAGAAATAAAGATAATGAATTTGAAATGGGAGAAAATGTGAGCAGAATTGTGCAGATGACACTCTAGGGGTCCTCAAGTCTCCTGGCAATGGGTGTGCAACTGTGCTAGTTACAGACAGGCATGTGTATTATGGAGATGGGGATGTGCTTTTTTTCTGAGCTGAGGTACATTACCTACATGATTGAAAACCATTGCATGTAAGGATCATTAATGTAGGTTGAAGCAATAGATAAAACAGTATAAATTACTGTGTTACTAAGCCCAATAGTTGTTTACAAAGGAATTTAGTTATATTATAATGCTTAAATTGTGTTTTGTTTCTATGCCAATAAACTGAGACTCTTAAGTATAAGAATTTTACTTGTTTTTATTTAAACTTCTAAAGTGTAGCACTGGGGTATATTTTGTGGTCAACATCTTGTTGAGTAAATTAAACTAGCAATCCAAAATGCAAATAGCTCTTATAAAATGGAATGACAATACTTGTTTCTTAGTGTTACAGTGAGGGTTAAGTCAAACGATAGATTTAATGTACTTGATGTTTCATAATACAGAATATTCAGTATATCTTAGTGGTTAATTGTATTAGGGTTGCCTTTAGTAACACACATAAACTCCCATATAACAATATCCATAAGGAAATCATTAAACCCTAAATGAGAAACAGGGTATTAATTTGCTAAACATTGATTTTCAAAAAGTTACAAATGATATGAGGCTAAATTGCTGTCAGAAATAAATGTAAAGAAAGAAAATGTCTTGATTACTTTTAATTAGCTTTTGATCTTTCTTTCACTGGCCTTTTACCCTCTCTATAATAAAAAAATGAGGAAAAAATGAGTCAAGGTACTAAATTAAAATGAGGCAGTTATGTAAAATTCTCTCTAGAGAATTCATTCACATCACATAAACATTTCTTGTTCTAACTATTATAAATGGTGTAAATTCCTTTCCTACAAAACATTCTAAACAAAACAGCATCTAGAAGGTTTCCAAAGAAACTAAAAAACGTATGGAAGAAAATATACACTAACATTACATTGCTGGGTATCATGCAGAAAAAAAAAATAATACTCTAAAGACTAAATGCAGTAAACAGTAATATAAAGTGTCTAGGGTATTAGTCTTCTGGAATTTGTATTCTAGTGAAAGGAGGTCCCTTCGGCACAGTGCCTTGTTCCTTTTTGAACTGGTGATGGTGTCCATATAGAGAAGTGGACTCTCCATTCTCAAGTCTGGAAGCAGAAACTAGGGAGGAGCAACTTGAGTGTTCTCCACAAAGTTCACACCAACCTTCAACTTCTCATGGCTAATCTCTGGGATCTGTATTGAGACCCTCAGCAGATTAAAAAAAAAAAAAAAGAATTATGATTGGGAATAATAAAATGCCTTCTTCATGATGTATGATAATAATGATTTTACAAATGATTTGTGTCAAGCAATTCACATTTAAAAAACTGGAAGTAGTTTCATTCTATTTATAATTCACATTCAAGAGATTTTTTCCATAAAAAGAAAGGATGTTAATAACCTCTCAATTTATCTCTTAGAGTAATTTCCTTTAAAAATGTCAGAGGTGGGTGTGGTGGCACACACCTGTAGTTTCAGCTATGCAGGAAGCTGAGGTGGGAGGATCGCCTGAACTCAGGAGTTTGAGACCAGACTGAGCAACGTGGTGGAACTCCATCTCTTCAATAAATACAAAAAAACTAGCCAGGCATGGTGGTGTGCACCTGTAGTTCCAGCTACTTGGGAGGCTGAGGTGGGAGGATCGCTTGAGCCCAGAAGTTCAAGTCCAGCCTGGGCAACATAGAGAAATTGTCTCCCTTAAAGAAGAAAAAGAAAGAGAAGGGAAGGGAAGGGAAGGGGAGGGGAGGGAGAGGAAGGGAGGGGAGGGGAGGGAGAAGAAAGGAAAGGAAAGGAAAGGAAAGGAAAGAAAGGAAAGGAAAGGAAAGGAAAGGAAAGGAAAGGAAAGGAAAGGAAAGGAAAGAAGACAAAAGAAAAGCAAAGAAGAAAAGAGAAGAAAAGAAAAGAGAAGAAGAAAAGAAAAGAAAAAATTGCGATAAAGCAGCTGACTCCCTAAATATGAAAGGCGCCTGAGATCAGAGCCATGTATGGTAAGGTAAAAATTGTCAGATTATCTAGACTACTTTGGTCATGTTGTGATTACACATAATGATGTTCCTGAACACCTCTTGGCTATTGCTATTAGGAAATATGATTTAGTTGTGTTTTGATATCCACTTTTCTATGAAACATGGATTTTCTTTAGAAATAACTTTAAGCAAAAGATGTTTATAAATCTTCCTATCGCTTGGTCATTCACAGTGGCTCACTCCTGTAATCCCAGCACTTTGGGAGGCCGAAGTGGGAGGATCACTTGAGTCTTGCCCAGGCTAGTCAGGAGTTCAAGAGCAGTCTGGGCAACATGGTGAAACCTTATCTCTACAAAAAAAAAAAAAAAATACAAATATTAGCCAGGTGTGGTGGTGTGAGTTACCCAGGGGGCTGACACAGGAGGATCATTTGAGCCAAGGAGGTTGAGGCCACAGTGAGCCATGATTGTGCCACTGTATTCCAGCCTGAGTGACAGAGTGAGACCTTGTTTCAAAAAATAAAATAAAATTAAAAAAATATATATATAGCCTCCTATCTTACCCTACAGACATAAACTGGTAGAAGACAGCAAAGCAAAGGGAATATAGACCTAGAACAATTATTTTAGAGAGGCCGAGGGCCGGGGCACCACTCAGCCACATGGAAATCAATCAATAAAAACTTGGTAGTCTGAGTAAATGTGTATGTGAAGAGTCAACTTGAAGCCAGATCCAGTCAGTCCAGGGCTGAGGAGGCAACAGTAAATATGAGCACTAAGAAGTCTCACTTGGTCCAATATCATGCGGCTACTAATGTAAAATGTCTCTGACGTTGCGATTGCAGAGACCTCATGAATGGGATTTGTAACCCTATAAAAGAGGCCCCAGATATAGCCCCTCCCATCCTGTGAGGACACAGTAAGAATGTGCTGTGAACCAGGAAGTCATCTTGTATCAGGCACTGAACTTGCCAGACCTTTGATCTTAGATTTCCCAGCCTCCAGAACTGTGAGAAATAAATTCCATTTTTTATCAGCCACTCAGTGTAAGCTATTTTGTTATAGCAGCCTAAACAGACTCCCACAGAGGTCATTCATAAGTAGGCACTTTTGCTGCAAAAACTTTCTGACCTATTCCTTTGAAACACATACCTTCTCAATTTCCCTTGAATCAAACAAACCTCTGATAAGCCAAGCCTTGTGAAATCACTGGGGTATGATATTTATCACAGTAACTTCATCTTCAACTTCACAGCAAGTTTTTCTTCAATGAAAGTCCTAGTGGCATCTATGTGATTCAATGTAGTTCAATCTCAAAAATGTGAAATATCAAAGTTTTATTGTTTATAGTCCTTGGGGCATCATTTTTCTCATCTTTTGCATCTGCTGACTCTCTCTTATTGTGATTTATTTCCCCAAGGGGAATGTAATTTTTGTTAGAAGTTATTTGTGGTTGGAGTTGGTTGTTTATTCTTTGAGTGCCATGTGCCCTGCATTGTGTAAGTGTCCCTGTAGAGTACTTTTAAGTTGCTTTTGCTAGAGTCCAGGGTTTTGTGAATCCTGGACTCATTTCTATATTATATTCTTAGCTTTGGCTTGTATAGAGCAAATCCAGATCTCACTTCCATGCATAACGGGAGACAGGGAGTTAAAGTTTCTCACGAGAAATTTCTTCTTCACAAACAGTGAGGTAGATGACAAACTTCTTTGACATCTTCTACTTGTTGGCCAAGTTCATCTAGGTTCTGTTTTATAAACTCAGGCTATCCTTAAAAAGCCCCAAATCAGTTTCAGTCTCCCGCCTACCCTGGGTGTAAGGCCATGTACCTTGGCCCCTTAGGGCTTTAGAATTCCAGATGCATAAAACCATTTCTAAAATCTGATACTTTTGGCAGTGTAAGTGAACTTAACTACTTTGATGTTGACCTAACTACAACACCTGTCGACTTTCCTGTCACTGTCTTTAAAGTCTTCTAGATGCCATTATTCTTCTTCTTATTACATTACTGGTGGGTACACGCAAGGTCTGTTTGCCCTGTTGCCTGAACCATTATTCAGTACATTTCCCAATTAATAGCACTGTCTTATCATTTATTTTGTGCATTTTAATGATTGAAACCAATGCCTTTACAAAAAGGAAAGATTATTGAAACAAAATATAAGAAGATAACTTTTATACAGATAAACTGTTATCCAGACTATTAAAATCATACCATGTAAGCAAAGGAGACAGTTCCTTATTTCACTTATGCAAAAGGCTATCTCTAGGTATACTCACATAATCTCTGTTTTCTACAGATGAACCGCTTCTTTGCTCATTGCTTCATTAGAACAGTGTTTATAGAAATATTTATTCATCACCTCTAATGTGTTAGGCACTGTTGTAGGAGTTGGAAGTACGGAGATGGATAAGGTGATTAAGAATGTGCCCCTATTTTCAAGAAATTTACAAATTAAGTGGCTCAATGATCACTGGTCAAAAACAACAGTTAGGGCACAAGGAAGAAGGGATATCTTTACCTGGAGATAAAAGGTGCTCAAGAAAGTCAAGCACGATTGCTGAACTGGAAGTTTAGGAACACGGACAGGAGAATATCAGGGTGACCAGTATTTAGGGCTGAGGAACAGGGAGGTAGACACAGCAGGTGTGACATTGCGAAGGAGCCTATAGAAATTGGTGTGCCAGGAGCAGAGTTTCAGGCAAAGCTCAGCAAGAATTGAGATACTGAGCTAGGCAATGTGACTCACTCCTGTAATCCCAGCTATCTGGTTGGCTGAGACAGGAGGATCCCTTGAGCCCAGGAGTTCCAGGTTTCAATGAGATATGATAGCACCACTGCCCCAGAAGAACCTAGATTTAGATACTGCACCTAATTAGAGACCATACCATAATAGGGTTTGGGAAGCAAACAGGGGTGATGATGCTAATGAAAGAAGTTTAGCAGGGAATTGTACAAACAGATATTGTGTTTTAGAGGAAATCCTTTGCTCCTGTGACTACGACACCCAAATAGCTGATTGTGTACTTCATTTCCTCTTCCAGACCCCCATGAAGCACAATTTGGAGATAGCCTAATTGGAAGTAGCCAGGATGATCAGTAGGGTTTTTGTTTAATTTCCTTCACATTTCTATGAACAACTCATAAATTGCAGCCTACTGATAGAGAATGTGATGGTGGATGAAATCAGGCAGCATTCATGTAGTCAGCTACAGTCAGATTCTTGCTGGTGCAGGAAGGGTCAGCTATAGTTAGATTCTTGCTGGTGCAGGAAGGGATCTAGAAGAGTAACACTTTGGCCAACTTAACAAATCCTCGTCTGAAAACAGAATCTGAGTATGGAGTTTGCATTTAGGAGACAGCAAAACTGCACATTACCTATTTGGGTCTATGTTGTGGAAGAGAGGGAAGAGATGGAGGCACAATTAAGTTTTCTGCAAATTATTCTCCCATAGACTTTCAGATTGATTTTTGCAATTGAGGGGTGATTTTTGTTTCTTAAAGATCCATATTTCTGACACTTTATAATCAAACAGAACCCCATTGTCTTCCTCTGGAATATTTTTTAATTGATCAGCATATTTAAATTCATGAAAATTACTTGAATGTCATGGCTTGGTATTTGGATTTTTCAATATAATGTGTCATTGGAATGAGACAGCATTTGTGAAACTGGGTTCTTAGCTTCCATGCAAGGTACACATAAACTATAAGAGTTTTTTTTCCTTCAGCATAACGACTAATTTTATTGATATACAATCAGAGATACATTATGCTTATGATAAATTATGCTAAACCTATTAATTGAACACTGAATTGAAATATCCCCTAGCTTGATTATATTAGCACAGCCTGTTTCTTGTTTGTCCTCAGTGAGATCCAACATAGAACAATATATTGACATGAGAAAAAAAAAATCTGCAGTAAGTCAAAAAGAAAACGTCAGGAAGAAAACAAAGTAGCACGTATCTCCCCAAGCTCCTTATGGTCTATTCTTCAAAGTCTCAGCTAGGGAAATAAACAGGTTTAGGTGGAGTTTGCCTCTTGCAACACTTTAAACTACTATACATTAGCCCAGCCACAAGAGAGAGTGAGAAACAAGAAAGGAAACATGTTTCCTGAGAAAGTATCTATTTAGAAGTGATTGACAATATTCTGATTGCTGTATTTTTCACACTTCTTGAAAATCCACTGATATTTCTTCACACTTCCTGCAGAAGTCAACTTGCAAAGCTGCTGTGCTTCATTTTGTGGTTCACATGCCATCCAGCTGAGTGAGACAACACTTAGGGGAGCCTGCTGACACTGAAGTTGCTGAGAAACAAAGTCCTCTTAAAAATTGCTTAGATCACAGGCTGTATGTGGTGGCCCCATGTGCCTTAAAAATGATGTTCTATGTGCATTGGATTGTATTACTGATTGGCAAGAGGGTGCTTATTTTGGGAGTTGTAAGAATTCCAAGAAACACTCAACTCGGACTGATTTTTTTTTAACTAACTCTATTTTTTAGAGCAATTTTAGATTCACAGCAAAACTGAGCAGAAAGTTGAGAGTTCTTACATACTCCCTGTCTCCACATATGCATATTATGAAGTAATCATGCACTGTTTGTTAATCATTTCATATCTGCTATCTTTGTTTTCCTAATGAGATGGTAAGTTTCTTGATTAGAGAGATTGAGTCTCCTCCTTCAGCATCCCATATGTGAGTTGAGTCCAATGCATGTTGGTTGACTGATCAGGATCCCAGGCCTGCCCAGGTCCTTGAGACCACGTCATATGTGGAGATGCCTATCACATGACACAGCCTGATGCAGTGGAAAGGGCACTAACTTTGGAATCATACATACTTGGGTTTGAATCCTGCCTTTTAAATTTATTAACAACTACATTTTATCTTCCGAGTCTCTTTATGCTTCCTGTAAAATAAGCAAAATATGACTACTTTGCATGACTGTTAGAAGGGAATGTGTCTACTGGAAATGGGTATGTGATATACCTAGTACAGACTTTGGCCGGTAACTTAGTGAGCGTTATCCTTCTGCTATTGTTCTCTCCCACCCCTAACTCTATGTAAGATTAGTTTTGTATTAGTTCTCTACCAGAATTGAAGTCCTTACATCTTGCTTGAATATTCAATTTAAATATATACATTGATAGTGTATATCTATGAAGTTAGGAGAAAAAAAGGAATATTGCTAAAGAGAGATCATAGGGAAAGTAGAAATAAAAAATAGAAAGTAGAAATTCAGGAGTCATATGATGAGGATGTTCCTAGATGCTCTAAAAGGAAGTTCTTAGAAGAATCATGTAGACCTCAGTAGCTTTACTATATTTCAACTTGTGTACTCGAATATTGGACATTTGAAATCATTATGCAAATATATACAAATAGCACACAAATACAGTTCTTGTATTCACAAAAAGGAAATTTCTCAACCTTAGCAAGAACCTGGTAATACCTCCATACTAGATTAAGTTGTCAAAAAGATCTCTAGTTTTAAGGTTGTTGGTTTAGTGAAAAAGTAGGCATCAGAAGACCTGGGCTCTTATTCTGACCTCTGTCATCTTATCTTAGCTTGAGCAAGGCATTCAGCATTTGAGGAAACTGTTATTTGGGCATTAGCAGAAAACACAGTTTTTCCATGCATCAAGTGTAAAGAATACAATCACTGCACAAAGATTATTGTGCACAGAATATCAGGGGTAGTTACCAATAGCTTGCTTTATGTTACAGGAATGTGCACACTCTAAGGAGTAAAGAAAGGACAAAATAGGGAAGAAATAGAGGACAAAAGGAGACTAAAAGGGATCAAAGCAGTGCTCACTATAATAAGAATTCCGAGAGGAATGATTTTAGAGAAGGCACAGTGTAAACCAACTCCAATTAGATCACAGCAGCTGAACAGTGTTGTTTATACCAAAGACATTTTTTACCCTGGTTTTTGATGAAAAGGGGATTGGGTAGTTTCATTGTGAAATTAGGTTTGCTTTTAAGAACAATAAATTTATGAAATAGGCTACAAACATGTCTTGGGAAGCCAGACATTGTAATGGTAGCTGATTAAATACACTCAGTGACTTACCATTTGAGACAATTTCCCTCAGTAGGGAAAGGAATAATGTCACAGGAAAGACATTGAAGAGGCAGAAGGGATTGACGAGACCAGAATGATAAATGGGAAAGGAGGTTATATTAGTTCTGAGAGCTAGAAAAACTGAGATTACAACAATTGAAGAAAAGACATTGAAGAGCAGAGATATGATTGCAGCTTTTAAGATGTTAAAAAGGATAGTAAAGGTCAATATAGATAAGCTCTGTGTATGATAATGACAAACACTGAAATTTAAGGACACATTCTAAAAATAAGCCATAGATAGAAGGATATTACTTTTTCTGTTGTTCAGTAAGCCCCTGCATACTCTGTCCACTTCTAAATTATCTTTATTTTGTTGAGCAATCATAGCACAGGAAGGCGTGGAGCCAAAGACATTATGCATCACTGCAAAGAAGATAGGGACTCAAACCAGAATTAAAATTGCAATTCATAAAATGTTCCTGAGGCTGCACATTTATTTATTCAGGGGACCACTGGTAGAAACATGAGTAATACAGGGATTTGTTTAAAAGTCCTATGAACTTTGTTCCTCCAGGGAGGTTTTGTGCTTGCTTTGGCCAAGAATCACATGAGTAGTACCATCCTGGGATTACTTTTTGGTTCATTTCTCATCTTGTAGGGTTCAGGGTCATGCAACGGATTGGTACAAATTAAGAATGCAAATGCTATGAAGGCATATTCATGGCAAGAGCCTCAAACACATTTAGTTTATTTGTTTCCGACCCCAGTCCAGACATCTTTATTATCTTTTTGGCAATGAACAAATTTTTTCAAGTCAATCCTTTTACTGAGCATGTCACTTTTCATGGACTCTGATGTTATAGCAGTGCCCCATTCCCAACTCTCTCCTATCTCTTGCTCAAAGCCTAGTCTGATGTTGGATGTTGCTGTGTGCCTCAGGTTTTCAACTCTCTCTCTCTCTCTCTTTATTTTTTGTCTCTTGGGAGATCCCTTACTTTCTAGCAGTTTAAAATCTCATTCGAAGAATGTTTGTGATATTTTATTCAGCATTTCTGGACTTATTAAGCAGTCTTCCATAATGCCTGGAAATACAAACTATTGAATCTCTGTGATTCTTTCAGTGAATAAAATACACGATAACATTGGTACTTTTTCTCAACTATGCAGATTGGCAATGGTGGAGAATCTACAAATATCATTTACCCAAAACATATATTCTTAAAACTGGAAAAAAACACATTCTTGTAGTCACTTTAGGGATTTTCCTGTGGAAGGGAAGTCCTCTAATCACCTGTAACCTGATCTTCGTGCATTAGTTTTCCATGATTCGAATCATGGGGAGTTGCTGTGCACCTTGATGTGTCTCTTTCTTCTCGTCCTACAGACTATCTCCTGATCATCTAATTCATGACTGACAAAGAAATCCAAAAGGATATGCCCGTGAAGAATTTCATTCCAGCATATTCCTCCTGTGGGGCCACTACAGTCCTCCAGAAAATCACTGGCAGAGTGTCTTTATCTTTTTCCCACCTAACCTAGCCATTAGTGCCTTCTGGTAAGAAATGCCAAACAGTCTTCACATGTAGATAAGACATAATCATTGTCAAAACTACCTCAATCTCTCCTACTTCTATCACTTCCAGTCCTTTCAGAAACATCCCTGAAACTCAGCCCCCATTACCTTCTATAGACTATGCTCTAGGTGACAATATGTCTCAGTCTGACGAGGAAAATCCAAGCTTTTGACTAGGATCCAGACATGATTATTAAGGTGATTTCTTCTATATTTAAAAGAGAACTGGTATGGAAAACAGATAAGATGGTTACTCTAGCTCTAGTCAAGTTCATGTGCAAAGCCTGATTAAGGAAGTTGTATAACTATTTCTTTACCATTAAGTCAGACTTGGAATGAAGCTATGGTCCTTTTAACTTAGTGTGACCCAGCATGTGTGCCGGGTGCCTCCAGTTCTCTCCACCTAACCAATTCTTCTTTGCCTTGGAAACCTCAATCTGAGGGATCACAGCAATTCCCAGATTTCTGTGTATCTCCCAATCATGGCTTTCCATGTCCACATCCTGTGCTGGGTAATTTCACAGAATTGAGTTTTCACTTTGATTCTTAACTGTGTGGTAGATCTGTCTACCATAAAACTTGCCTAGTATTTCAAGTTTCTTTCAGTCCTAGAAGTTGATTCTCAACCCCAACAAGTGCCTCTCTTCCTGGGAAATACTCTAATCCATAACTTGGCTGGAAATGAAAAATATAAACTCAATCTCTTCTACATCCCTCACTTTCACATTGAACCTCCATTTGAAATCACTCAGTTTCATTTGCTGAATCTAGTCTACCAGAGGCATTCATTGCTTGGATCATGCCCAGGTTGATTTTTCCCAATGGATTTCTCCTCAAACCATAGTCTTACCCCAGATGTGCACTGCTGAGATTTCTTAGCCTATCATTTTGTTTGCTATCAACTATTTTATTTTTGGCTGCCAACCCTATGCAGTCAGTGACTCACCTTACCAAACATAAGCTTGCCTGAATCTCAATAGTATTTAATCTGAGCATACATCTACGAACCAACATGAAGCGGAACTATATTAGGACTTTAATTTAGTCACACAACAGTTTTGAAAATATTGCTTTTTCCCATTTTGGTGTGAAACTATCTGTAGTTAATAGCTATTGTTTTCATAATAACAAATTACTTAAATTCAATGTGGTTTAAAGAATACAATATATATCCAAAATTTTCTGTTGAATCTCTACTGTGTGGTCCTATGTTAGGCTTAGGGAGGGATATAAGAATAAGCATGGCACATACCCTGTTCCCTGCAGGGCCCAGTCTGGTAGGGAAGCTTGCTAGTTTAGTGTGTTTTACATATGTAAGGATGATCTTGTGTGTCTGTGGAACAGAGGCAGGGATGGATAAGAAAAAAATCCATCTGCGCAAGATTCTAACCCTAATGAAAGGAAACACTTATAAGGTTCAGGGAAAATCACAGTAGAACCACAAACTTATCAAGGACGTTGTTTAATAGAGTGACAATATGTATCTGTCTTACGTGGATTAGTGGGGGAAAGAAGAAACACAAAGTGTAAATAGTCTGTGACTTCTGGTATCAAATACAGTTAGAGGAGGCAGTACAACAGTCAACTTCTAACTTAATAGAATGACAGCTCTTCTTGAATAAATCTATAAATTTAACTGAAGGCTTTGAATGTTCAGATTTTAAAGGAGGCTTTCTTTTCATTGTTTTCCTATTTTAAATGACTGAAAGGAGAATACACTTTCTTAAGTTTTGGGGGTTTTGATTTTATTTTAAAATTTGAGGTCTTTTTGGTTGGCAGGAGAAGAGCATAGTGAAAAGAGAATGGGTCACGGAGCCTGAAAATTTGGGAGTTTATTCCCAGTTCCGTGACTTGAACTTCACAAACTATCCAAAAGAACAGGCCAAATGGAATGCCCCTCACCCTCCATATGCTTAGCTCTTTGATGAGTTTTGGGTTTCCCTATCTTCCCATTCTGTTGACCTTACTCCTTCTTCCTTTCAAACATTGTTCTCACTGGTTTTCAAAAACATAAAACAAAATGAAAAGTCTTCTCTCCACCAATTCAATCCCTAATCACTTTTCAAGGGTCAGCTCACAATGTATGTCTTATAAATATTTTTAAACGATTTCATTAAAATTGATACTGCATACTGACTTACTTAGAAAAACAATTGTTTGCTGTTTTACAGGCTTTGTGAAGGGCCAGTGGGGATGTTTGTGGAGGGGAGAAATATTACCCCAATTCAGCTTTACATGAACCTAGAAAGAACCATCCCACCTCCTGAAATGCTATGCTATATAGACCATTAGTTTACTCTTGCTTTTTTCATGCATAAAATTGCCAGATACTTTTTTCAGTTGTAAGCCCTGAGTGTGCAATGCTACCCAATACTTTATTAAAGATAGTTCTTTAAATCTTATATATTCTGTGAGTTTTCTTAGATTAATGAGAATTTTACATTTTGTCTTTGAAATATCTACTATAAACAAGGACTTCACATCTTTCAAATTTGTCCTTTCTTACCTCACAGTCCTGAAATTGACTTTATTTTAATCTAAGTACAAAGAGAAAAGAATTAAAATGAGTAAGAAGAGAAGGGGCAACTTTGGAAATAAAATTACAGAATGACAGTTGAATAGAGCAGTTTTAGAAAAAAGAATATGTATAACGCTTGATAAGTGAAAGAATTTCCTTGGAAGACACAAAGTAGAAATGTCTGGTTACTTAACGAAAAATCACTAAGTTGGCAGAGTTTATTTTCTTCATGGTTCTATTTTTTTTCTCCCAATAGGCAGTAGTTATTCTTCAAATGGCTTTATTATTTGTATGTGAATAAATTTGGTTGATGATCACTAATAGAATGTAATGTACATAGTAGCTCCTGGAGGAAGTCTCTTTTATTACATGTGTTTAGCTGAATGAAGTCTCTAAAACTGATACTACCTTCTTTGGCATCTGTTGTAGACTTATCTGATGATCAATCCAGAAACTCGGCAAGGTCACAGGGAAGTTATTTCCCAACTTAAATCTGTCTCTTTTACACCATGTTTTAATAGGATGTATTTAATTGCCATTTACGTAGATATTCCCATGTGGCCACACGGATTATCCAGTTCTGCCATCCAATAAGTAATTGCTAAGATAAAGCAAGCAACGATTAAATTGCAGCAAAATAAAGTAATATATCTGCTAATTATGAGGCTGACTTTCAGTAGTGTACTTGTCAAAATTCTGTAATTAGAAGAGAGATCGTGTTAAGAAGCATTATAATATGTATTGTAATGTTAAAAAACAGGATATGATACATAAAATAGAGTAGAGAGGATGTGTAAAATATGGTTTACATTAACAAAACATATTCTTAGAGCTGTTAAAACACAAAACTACATCTCCATGAAGACAGTTGAGGAGAGGTTAAAAATGAGATAAAGAATAGTCAATTCGATCCAGAGAGGTAAACGGTATGGAAAAGGGTGGGTCAGTCTACACTGATGCGATATGACAGAGTTAAGGAGAAATCTGCAGTTATCAGATGCAAGAATGTCCCCAAGGTAACCCCTGAAATATGCCTTCAGCATCTTCTGGACTAACACTGGGCATATGCCTAGGGAAAAATTGGAGGTTATACCTTTCAGTATTTTAAAAATCAGACTTAGGGCTGGGCACAGTGGCTCATGCCTGTAATCCCAGCACTTTGGGAGGCCGAGGTCAAGAGTTCAAGACCAACTTTACCAACATGGTGAAACCCCGTCTCTACTAAAAAACCAAAAAACTTAGCTGGGCGTGGTGGTGCATGCCTGTAATCCTGAGTACTCCAAGGCTGATATGGGAGGCTCGGTTGAATCCGAGAGGCAGCGGTTGCAGTGAGTTGAGTGACACTGCACTCTAGCTTGGGTGACAGAGCAAGACTGCATCTCAAAAAATAAATAAATAATAAAATAAACAAAAATAAGACTTAGGAGTAGGTAAACTTCCAATGTCACTGTAGAATCTGTGGCATATGCTATTAGTTCTCACCAGGTATCCATTCGTGTGCTTCTCCAGCTTTCCTTGAGGTTAAGATGCATGTGACTGGATTGAGGGCAATGGATTTAGTGGAGGTGATGGGGCCACAGACCAGTCTGGCCCTTTATTCACACGGTCTTTCAGGTCTTTCCTTTCATGTGTGGTGATCTTAAGGTAATATTCTTCAGATGGCACAGCCACAAGATGGAGAAAAGCCACCTAGCACACTCACATTGGACTTCCATGATTGAGAAATTAACCTTTAATTTGCTATGCTGGTGAAATTTTAGTATCTATTTTCTTCCACAGCATTGCTTATTCTACTCTGACTGACACATAAACTGATACCGTAAGTGGGCTGTGGTTGTATCCACAACCTACAATAGATGGACATTGCTTCAGGGGCTGAGCAGAGGTGGGTGAAAAAACTGATATAAAAGACAGAGAAAATAATGAATGTTTTATGAAGAGCCAAAACATTGGTAACATTATTTCCTGCAATGATTTGGGAGGCAGATCACATTAGAAATAAATATCAATTGCCATTGAGGTTTAGGGGCTTATTTGTTACTATAGCATAGATGTGTTAATCTGACTAGTTCATAGCCACTTAGCTGCTCCCGAGTTTCTCCATATGTTTTTCAAGATCTTCACTTTTTTTTTTTGACAGAGAACAGAGGTTTCCATTATATAAGCACAGTTAAAGCACCGAACCTTCCACACTGAAGTACCCAAATAATTAAAATGCACTTAATATTTTTTACAAAATACTTGCTATCTCCATGACTCTGCTAACTGTTGTGAGGAAAAGATAAGGAGTCTGTCCTCAAGAAGGACATCTGAATAGCTATACAACCCCTAATATTATGAAATAACTAAAACAGAATACACATGGGTCACAAATGGAGTACACATAAAGTGCTACGAAAGGCAGAGGAGGAAGAAATTATTGTTAGATGGGCATTCAGGAAAATCTTTATTGAGGAAGGGGCATTTTAGGTAGCCTTGCATGGAATTGCCAGAGAGTTAAGGAGAAAGTTAGGGGTGGGGTGGAAAGAGAGCACTGCAGATAAGAGCAAAGAATGGTATCCAATACTGTCCAATAACATTCACAGGTGACTGGTTTCATCTCACTTCCTACTTTGAACATGGGAAGAGGACAAAGGACAAAAGAAGATAAGGCTATTATTACTCACTCAATCCAAAAGTTTTCTCTCAATTATCTGATTTCATAGTGAAATAATTTCTATTTATATGCTGAATCGTACAACTGGGGACTAATTATATATAGTCTTTTTTCCGTTTCTTAGAAGATTAGAAACCCAATAATAAGGATCATATTTTATTCTCTTAAAGTTCAATAACTTACTGGGCACATGACAGGTATTAGACTGATCTGACTGACTATTTTACAAGTGGCTCTTAGTGACCAGGAAACAAGATCTTGACCTCCACTGAGAACATGCCTCAATCCTGCCAAGACTGATTGGATTAAATGGATTTATGGAGAAAGTGATCAGCCTTCCACTAGAAAAGCCAGAGAGTGCTGGCAGGAACTAAACCAAGGAATAATAAAGCAAACACTTATTTATTTTGTCACTAATATTACTTGATTAAAAACTAATGTGATAGAAAATCAGTGTGTATATATGTCATATAACATAAGTGTGTATATATGTCTTACATATGCAGAAGTATGTGTATATATATGTCTTGTATATACAGAGGTATGTGTATATATATGTCTTCTGTATACAGAGGTGTGTATATATATGTGTATATATGTATACATGTACACATATACATATATATCTCTTAGCAACAGTCCTACAAAACTCAATCATTATACTTCGGCAGATTGGTTTTAAGTCACTAGTAAGAGGAGAAGCACCACCAGGTGTCATCAAAATTCTTGCCTGTGACTTCCACAGGACAAAAAGAGGGTTTATGATTTTGACCATATCAATTCTTGCCTTTCTGTTGCCCTGACTAGAGGTATAGTTTATTGTATTCTTAACATATGCCAGACTTTGGGCTAAACGTATTCTATGCAGCATCTTTATGGCATCTTCACAGTAGCACAATGAGATACGTAACAGTGGCCACATTTGCTGATGTGAAAACTGAGGCTTAGAGGCATCAACTGGTGGTATTAAGAGGCAAACTTGGAGGTGCCTGACTCTGAAAAACACACTGTAATCAAAATTCAGTGCCCCAAATTGTGATGTCACAGAATATTCCTTGTTAGCACATACTTTCCACCTGTATGTTTGAAAGAGAAAGAACTATGCTCACTGCTTCTGAGCTGTTCCTATTTATTTATTTATTTATTTATTTATTTTTGGTCTGATTGCTAAATCAAGATTTTTTTTTATATTCAAGAGAAATAATTTAATGAGATAAAATGTTATTTCCTAAGAAAAAGGTATCAGCTGAAACCTGGGAAACATCTAGATAACTTAATTGAAAATGATTGATATTTTCAAACAAATGAGTTTTTTTTTGGCTTGATCAATTAATTTTTTTTTTTAAGAATTAACTCATATTGACTGTATAATCACAAACCTTACATCATAAATTATTTCTTCCACAGAATTGAAATCTAAAATTTCTTTCAAGGGACTTCATATTATGTAGCCAACGTGATATTATTACAAAATATATGAAAATCATGCCAAATGAAAATGCCATAGAGAAATACAGTTAAATGAGTAGAATGCCAATATTTTAATCCACAAGTCTAAGAAAAAATTCTTTTTTAGTTTCGCAACTTTTAATTTGTGAATTTTAGCTATTTTAATCAGAATGTCGTATTTCTCAAAATTATAAATCATTGTGTGTCTCTGTATACACACAGACTCATGCATACATATTTAGTTACAGTTTTTTCAAATGGCAATTATTCTTATTCGAAGTATAAGCATTTAAAGTACTTAATTTTTTTTTTTTTAGAAAATAGAAACACGCTTAGGTAGACTTCACTCATGTCCCCATTTTTGGCATGAGGTCTATAGACACAGCATTTCAGAATTTCTCTACATTACTATCTGTTTATCCATTCATCTATTCATAAATGCATTCAAATATAACTTCAATTTCAAATATTTGTTTGGGCTGCTAGACATTTCTGCAAATAGGAAAAAAAATATTTGCCCATTTACTCTAAGTTATATTTGAAGGCTCTTACTATTTTTACGGAATATTTTACAGCAATCCAAAATGGTCATACTAAGTTAAAGGTAATTTATTTATTTATTCATTTATTTATTTATTTATTTTGAGATGGAGTCTCGCTCTGTTGCCAGGCCGGAGTGGAGTGGAACGATCTCGGCTCACGGCAACCTCGAACTGTTGGATTCAAGCAATTCTCCTGCTTCAGCATCCTGAGTAGCTGGGATTACAAGCGCCTGCCACCATACCCGGCTAATTTTTTGTGTTTTTAGTAGAGATGGGGTTTCACCATGTTGCCCAGACTAGTTTTGAACTCCTGAGCTCAGGCAATCTGCCTGCCTCGGCCTCCCAGGGTGCTGAAAGGTAATATATTGTTAGGACTGAAAACAAAGTCACTCCTTAGGCAGAATCAGAGATCAAAGGGAAAAATACTGTTAAATATTGTTAGATAAGGTTTCTATTATAATTAATAAGCTGTAACTTTAAGTAGTATGAGGTAGAACACCTTAAAGTACATTTTCTAGCCTCTTTTTGTCAAAAAAAAAAAGGCTCCTTTACTATGACAATGATAGGGTGATGCAGATTACACTTTTTTTTTCTTTTCTTTCTTTCTTTTTTTTTTTTTTGAGACAGAGTCTCGCTCTGTCGCCCAGGCTGGAGTGCAGTGGTGCGATCTCGGCTCACTGCAAGTTCCACCTCCCGGGTTTATGCCATTCTCCTGCCTCAGCCTCCAGAGTAGCTGGGACTACAGGCACCCACAACCACACCCGGCTAATTTTTTGTATTTTTAGCAGAGACAGGGTTTCACCGTGTTAGCCAGGATGGTCTCGATCTCCTGACCTTGTGATCCGCCCACCTTGGCCTCCGAAAGTGCTGGGATTACAGGCGTGAGCCACCATGCCCGGCCAGATCATACTTGTTTTTAATCTGAACAAGATCTAAGAAAACTATAGTCTATTTAAGAACATACTCTTATGTGATTTAATTTTAATTTTGAAATAAAAAGTTATTTAAAGATATTGTATGAACAGCATTGAGTATTTCATAACTTAGGACTAATCTAGCTTTGGAAGGTGAAAACATATGAAAAATAATTCATCAAAAACAAATTTAAGTCAAGATGCCACTCATTTAAATGTGTGCAAACATGGTTCTTAAATAATTAAAATACTGGGAAGTTAGGAATATATGAAGCATATGTTAAAAAAAAAAAAAAAAAGAGGGAGAAGAGAGGTTTGTGCAGAGAGCATCAACCTCTTATTTTTTGCCTTGGTCATATATATGTTTAATTAAAGAGAGAGAAAGAGAAGAGCAAACTTTATCTAGATACATAACCAGTCTTTTTTAGTCTTTCTTTTGATAAACCGTTTGAAGTATGAATGTGGTACTGTATTTCAGTTAAATTGTACTCTGCAACTTAATCTCCAATTGCATTAAATAGAATTTTGATCTCTTCTTTTGATGAGGTTAAGATTTTGCAAACTATGTGCAGAATATCTGTTTATATGTTATGTCTTTATTGCTCATGCTTTCTGCAAACCCAGTTTTCCCAAATGATCTTCCATACTGAAACACCTCAGACTGAGTTTTGGCTAGGGACACTCAATGCCTGTAATTAAAACTTGGATAACTCTTCTTTTGCCATAAAAGACAAACATGTTTTCTGAAAATTGGATCACAGTTATTTACTTTCCAAAGCCTACATTTCTGAATTGGTTCTAAGTTATGAAACACCCAAGGCTAATTTTCAATTTGGTGGTTCTGTTCATAAATGTGAAATACTGGACAGCTAGATATTTGACCCGTTTCTCATTCCAAAAATATATTACAAATATCCCTTATGGTGAAATATGGGACACAAACGCATGAACCTAGTATAAAGAAAACTCTCTTTAAAGTTATGGTCTATTGAAAGATTTTTGGTATAAAAATTCGAGAAAACAGAAACATTGGAATGTTATAATTACATTAATACATTTTATTTCCCCATATCCTTCTACTACCAAATATAAAAGCCTTTATTACCCCATCATCTGTTTTTTAATTCAACATTTCTGATGTTCTTTGAAAATTTAGCAAAAGAAAAAAAAATTTTGCACGAATGTCTAAATCTTCCACTGCAGGTTTAAAAACAACGTTTTATTAAAATCTATGCAGCCTGCCAAACACAGAGCCCGTGGCTTTAGCAATGTTTGTTTTTAACTTTTTAGTGATAAACTAATGATACATTTTAAAATGACTAACCAATTTGGTTGATGCAATATAAAGAGCTAATTCTCAAATCAATTGCCTAATTTGACAAGTTGAGTAAGTTACTATTTAATACAGTAAAAGTTATTCTGTGAGGCCTGATAAACTATGTATAAACTTTTCTATATATATGGCAGATATATAGAAAAATATTCATTAGGCTGAAGAAATCGACAAAATACAAAAGTGGTTTTAAAAAATAAGAGGTTGCTATATCTGCTTCGATTTGAAGATTTCATCCAATAGTTCTTATGAACCTACTGTGTGCTAGGCAGTATGTGTGCTGGGTGTAACAGGGAGAAGAGAAGACACATCCACATACAGGTAAGTGGTGTATACATAGAAAGGCGAAGTTAAGAGAGAACAAGTTTTTACAATAAGTGAGTAAACAGAACGTGACATTTTATTGGATCCTGAAATGTGAATAGAACTTTTCTGACTAGAAGAAAGAAAGGAGGATACTCCAGGCAAGGAAAAAACATGAATGAACAGCACAGAACAGAGGATGGGAAACACGCATAATATTTGAATACTTGGGAAAAGCAAAGCAGGTTGACTGAATCTCAGTGTAGATGGGATAAACGAATGGGAAATAGCGTAAGAGCGGTACTCGATGGCCCCATTTTGAGAGCTACCAGTACCATATGAGGCAGTTTGGGATTTTCTGGGCAGTAACAGGGGAACTTATGTAGTCATACCAGCCTTTATAAAGAAAATTCTGATGGGACTGTGAAAATTAAATGGAAAGTAGGAGAGACCTACCTACCTAGGGTGAGGAGACCCTAAAGGAGGCATTTTCGGTAATTAGCCCAGGAGAGGATGACAGTAACGACAGTGAGAGGACAGGAGTCAGTGGGCTGAGGGCAGCAGAGAACAGAGGAAAATGGGTGGATTCAAGACAGACCTCAGTGGCAGCTTGAACTCAGCTTGATCACATAGACACGGAAGTGGAAAAAGGAAGAAAAAGAGAGGACATGGATTCTGAAATGGATGTTCTTTTAAGGAAATGCAGAGTCACAATTTCAATATTTTTAATAGGTCTTTTTTAAAACATTGTGTAAAATGACGACTATTTTAGGAAACTTGAAAAAATAGTAATAATTGTAGAGGAAGTAAAATGTATTTCCTTATTTAAGAAGATACATATCTTGACCTCTGTTGTTCTCTTGAAAAAACGTCCTGCTGGGCGCGGTGGCTCACGCCTATAATCCCAGCATTTTGGGAGGCCGAGGCGGGCAGATCACCTGAGGTCAGGAATTCGAGACCAGCCTGGCCAACATGGCGAAACTTCATCACTACTAAAAATACAAAAAAAAAAAAAAAAATAGCTGAGTCTAGTGGTGGGCGGGTGCCTGTAATCCAGCTACTCGGGAGGCTGAGGCAGGAGAATTGCTCGAACATGGGAGGCAGAGGTTGCAGTGAGCCGAGATCTTGCCACTGCACTCTAGCCTGGGTGACAAGAGTGAGACTCCATCTCAAAACAAACAAACAAACAAACAAAACAACAACAAAAAAGTCCTGTGTGGCCCTTTGTAAATAGCTATACTCATTAGTAACTAGCCTTTATGTATTTTTATTTTTTTGAGATGGAGTCTCACTCTGTCACCCAGGCTAGAGTGCAGTGGCACAATCTCGGCTCACTGCAACCTCTGCTGCCCTGGGTTCAAGCAGTTCTCCTGCCTCAGCCTCCTGAGTAGCACGGATTACAGGTGCCTGCTATGGAACCTGCCAAATTTTTGTAGATTTTTAGTAGAGACAGGGTTTCACCATCTTGGCCAGGCTGGTCTTGAACTCCTGACCTTGTGATCCACCCCCCCTCCTCAGTCTCCCAAAATGCTGGGATTACAGGACTGAGCCACTGCACCTGGCCTAGTAACTAGCCTATTGTTGTAGAAGACCTTAGATTATTATTTTCCCTTTAATTTACCTTATTTTCCCCTATTACATAAACTTTCCTATGCCCCTGGATTGTTTATTCATTTTGAATATCTCTCTCCAAAAAAGAAAAGAAAAGAAAATCAGATAAACTGCTTTCTTCTCTCCCTATCTGCTGAGCCTGCCTCCTCCAACCTGCGTAGCTGTATCCCAGTGCATGTACACCTGCCTGCTTGAACACTTCAATGACTAAGTTCTCTGTGAATACATCAAGTTTCATTGCCTTCAGGCTTATTCTATGTCTTTTAACTCTTGAACCTTCTAGTATGTTTTAGCCTACCAGACAGCGCATGCTGCTTTGTACTTGTGTTGTTTTATGTATTCATTTATTGTACAAATTTTCCTTGAGTGCCTTGTTCATGGAAGGTGCTATTCCAGGAATTTTATGTGTAGTTTAAGTTACCTCCATCTAAACTATAAGATCTTCATATAATTCATCTTTGTAGTTCTACCACAAGCATATTAGTAGACTCTGAATAAACATTAACTCCGTATTTGTGTGCATGTCTAAATACGTTGTGTGTTTACGTATATGTTAATGCATCTATGTTTCTATATCTAACAATGATGGAAAAAAGTGCTAATAAAATAAGTATTAATGTTATGTTGAATTATGTAATTGTATTTAAAAGTTACGTTCTGTTCTTCTTAAAGTTTTTCACATACTTAGCCTTTTGAAAATATCTAACCATTATCGGAGGATGAAACTCGCATTGTTCTCCATGTTTTCTTTCCTTTGTCTCTGAAAGACCTGTTCACAGAATATGCCACTCTTTTCAAAAATAGCATGTACGCAGTGAAATGTCAAAGTAAATGGAAGAAGAAATTTTCATTTTGACTTTGACAACAACAAAATGAATAAATAAATAAATGCAGTCTTTTTCTACAAAGCAAGAAAAACAAAGCCACTGTAAGTGTATTGTGAATAAAAATTTGCTTTCTATTATAGTAAAACAAGAAAATGGTGAAACTCAAGGTAAAATATTTTGTTCATATCTGAAAACACTATTGCTGGAGGGGGAAGAGACGTGAGTGTATTACCTTTGCAAGGCAGAAAGGCTCACCAGGAAGTAAAAATGTTGAGCCTTTGAATCCTCACAAAATTCTCCGTTGTGCTTGATCTACCTCCCCCAGCTTCCTCCACTACACAGGCTAAATAGGTAGGCATCTTTTTACAAGAAAAACCTTTTTATATGTTAAGAGACTTTAATGGATTAAACACTTGTACATGCACACACACATGCATGCACACACACACAAACACACACACACACACACACAGAGCAAGTAACAATTAATAAACCAAAAAAGTGGTTCAAAGAGAATACTAGGAGTCCAGCCATATCCCATAAACATATGTGCCATATTTACCAGATATAGACAATTATTAAGTAGTTGGTGGCTTATGGTCATAATTGGAGACTAAGCTGCAGTTGTGGTCTTGTTCCCATGAGTCATGGTCAACAAATTAGTACCCCAGTTTTTTTCAATGGATCTGTAGACAAACCAATATCTACAGTTGTTTTTCCTACATAGAGCTTCAATAATTGGAACGTGACTGAATCATTTGCCATAAAACATCTACTATTACCTGACTGGCAATGATTACGGTTAGGATGGTCTGAATCTAGAAGAGTAATTATTACACACCTCTCTAGATTACCACATACTGATCACTTTCAATTTGAGGACCATGGCTTAGTTGTAAAGTCTCTATATTCAGAGTCAAAACAGTATCTGCAAACTCCCATAAAAGAACTTAATATCCTTTTCTCCCCCAAGCAGGTCACAGGAACCAGAAATCCCCCACCCCCATCCACAAACAAGCCATAAAACCTAGAAAAATCATTCTCTGATGTTCACCACCTCCCAGATCCTCATGTGACAGATGTGCTTCCTGACACCCAGGGGCAATGAATGGCTTACAGAAACATAGAGAAGAATCTGGTCTTGTGAAGTCATCTCCAGTTCATTACCATTAGATCATACTCCTGTTATCCAATCATGTTTCTCCACAACTATCCATTTCTTTCATCAGACTTAGCAATAAAAATAGTTTTCTTGGTCGGGCATGGTGGCTCACGCCTATAAGCCCAGCACTTTGGGAGGCCGAGGCAGGCGATCACAAGGTCAGGAGTTTGGGACGAGCCTGGCCAATATGGTGAACCCCATCTCTACTAAAAATACAAAAATTAGCCGGGTGTCGGGGTGCACGCCTGTAATCCCAGCTAGTTGGGAGGCTGAGGCCGAAGAATCACTTGAACCCAGGAGGCAGAGGTTGCAGTGAGCCAAGATCGTGGCTCACAGGGCACTGTAGCCTGGGTGACAGAGGAGACTCCATCTCAAAAATAAAAAGTTTTCTCTGGCCCTTTGCAACTTTTTTTCCAAAAGCTTCCATGCCACATGAAATTTTGATAAATAAACTTTTTATGATTTTTATTTTGCCAGTGTATCTTTTGGTTTAGAGGTGTCAGGCATAACCTTTTCTATGGGTCCTTGGGTGAGGAAAAGATAATACTATTTCTCTTCCACCATACTTTTACATATTTAGAGACAGAAATAATTTTAACATTTCACATGCCGATTAAAAGCTCTGAAACATCATGTTTCAATGAAATAACTAAATAAATCATTCCCATTATACATAATTGTGAAAACAACATTATTTTATTATTTAGGTTCTCCTAATTCACTTTTATTCTATTCTTAGCTTCCCAGGGCATATAGTTTACTGTATACATTACATATGTTGTAAAACGCTAGAAACCAGATATTTTTCCATTGGAAAGGTTGTTTTTCTATTTTTCAAGACAAAATTTTGTTCTGCCCATTTCCAGATGCTTTGTTATCTGCCTTTGAGTTTGTCAGAATTATTGCAGCAATTGGAATGTGGTTTATACCCTACTCTTTCAGGCAAAAAGTGTAACTTCTAATTTGAAGCTGTAAACAGCTTTGAAGAAAATAGAAACACCATGATAATTTCTTTGTCACACCATTAATCATCTCTCTCCCTTACCAGTAGAAGCTGATCACAACTTTACTGATTTTACTTTATTATACCCTCTGTTATTCAGTCTATAACGTGTCGCATGCAAACTGTTCATACTAGCCACTCTATACTTCAAGGTCACTGAGTTGAATATCTATTCCATCAGACTCATCACGCATTAAATAATATTAAATTGCATACATCTCTTTAATCTCAAATTCTGAGTCTGTGTTTGGAGTGGTGGGAACATACAATTCATAGAATGCTTCAATGAATCATTATTTTATACACATATAATTGAGCATCCTTTCGGTTTATGCCTAAACTGAAAAGAAAGTAATTCTTCAGGAGAGAAGCAAGAGAGATAGCTTCTTTATGTTTAGAAAATATTCTATAACCCAAGAAAATCCTGGGACAACTGTATGCATGATTGAAATTATACCTGGTCGGGTGGACACCCTGGGTCCCAGTTGCCCAGTGACTCAGCCAGCCAGCACATGAAGGTAAAAGAAATAGAACTCACAGGCAAAGCAGACTAAATATGTCTCTTTCAACTTTTATATTATCACTTTCTAGCTTCCAATGCTTTCCTCTTTCATGACATTTTCCTCCTGTGAGGAAGTCCCAGATATTAAATGTTAAACTAATTATCTTCTTGGATAAAACACTTTGAAGGGAGAAATATATAGTCAGTCTCGGAGCCTACTGGGAAGATCCCTGATTGATTATACACTGACAGATGAGGTTACCAAAGCTCTCAGCAAAAAGTGCCTGTTCTGAAGTTCTTGATAACAGCATTCCTTTTCATTTGTCTGTAGTTGATATTATGATAACTTTTATACCTTCCACAGCATTGAGTTAACTGCACAGAGAAGATTCTCAGTGAGTACTTGTTGAGTGAATCAAACCAAAGCCTAGTCTCAGGCCTGTTTGCTAGAGGATGCCACTCCAGGGTTATCAGGATTTCATCTATTATTGGAGCATGTATCTTCTTTAACTACAGCAGTATCTCTGTTGGAGAGGATCTAGAGCTTATAAGGATATTTTTCCTAGCCTTCTGAAACTTTATTAAATAAGCTTTTTAGATATTCCTCTAGAATTTAGGTTTATAATTGCTAAAAGACAAGGTTTCTAACACAATAATTCACTTTTTAACCAATTAAGGCTATTTTTAGATTCTTCCTAGCAATAACAAAATTTCCTAATATTCTTTCCTCTGTCTAATACTCTAAGTACATTTATTTCTAATAATTAATTCTTAAAATAAAAAACTAACAAGGAACTGTCATGTACCAAATATCTGAAATGAACAAAACTTGCTGAATCCATTGATTTTGAAAGCTATCCGACAATGGCACAGGACCACCTTTTGTCTAAATGTCACTCAGGGGAATCATGTATTTATTTCTTTTCCTTTTATAGAACTGAATCAAGGTGGTTGCCAATAACGAACCCTCATTACCATTGTCATTTTGAAATCTCATCTTCTCGTCTAATGGACTATCAATATCATGAGTTTTTATCTCAATCTTTCAAAGGCACACAGCCCAGTGTTATCTAGGAATTCATCATCGGTCACATACTATTATCTCAGTAATTTGAAGAGGAGTGTAGAATTAGCATCTCTACACCAAAATGAGAAATGACAATATTTCTTTCATTTCACAGTATTAACACTTAGGTCATAAGCACAGACTGATTTGAGCTCATCCTATTATCCTTGGTACCATTTATTTCCCTCTTCATTCCACACATAAGACTTCTCTGGTTAAAACTCCACAGAGAATTTTGGTGAGCAGAAGCTGGGGAAAAAATCAATTAAAAACTGCAGGTAGTTACTCTGTTTTGAAAGAAACGGAGACATGACTTTATCTTCAAGCCACATTATTCTCTAGTTTTGGAAAGCCCTTCTGTTGATGATTTTACCCGCCTTCCTCCCAATCCCTTTCCATCCATCCTTGCCCTGCTCTGAGTCAAACCCTTAGAGCCTGGGATTTTGCGATGGCTGACATCTGGCTGGATTCAGCTAATGGGGGACACTGTTAAGAGAACAGAGAACAACAGAGAGAATGCGTTATTTCATTTCCCTCCTTTCCCGCCATAGCATACCATTTTTGGAAGTAGCTCCTACTGGGTAGTACTACATCCACTGTTCAAATCGCCACATGGCCCTGGTAACACTATTTCCTTCCATTGTTCCTTATGCTCTGAGCAGAAGTGTTACACACCAGTTCTCCAGAATCACTCATCTCTGGGTGCTTCACCATCTCTTTTGTGTTCCCATAACCCTGAGTCAATATACTGCACAGCTATAATCTCCTCTGGGGTGGGGAATTTTAGTCTTTTTCATCACTCCACCAGCTACAGAAGATTACAGGGCATCATAAGTACTAATAAATGCTTGAAAGCTCAATGTGGAATAAGATAAAATTTTAAGATGGGATATGGTTTGGCTGTGCCCCCACCCAAATCTCATGTTGAATTGCATTTCCCATAATTCCCACTTTTTGTTTGAGGACTTCATGGGGGGTGATTAGATTATGGGAGTGGTTCTGCCATGCTGTTCTCATGACAGAGTTTTCATGAGATCTGATGATTTTCTAAAGGGCTTCCTGTTTTGTTCCGCACTCATTCTGTCTTCTGCCACCCTGAGAAGAGATCCCTTCCACCAGGATTATAAGTTTCCTGAGTCCTCCCCAGTCATACTGAACTGTGGGTCAATTAAACCTCTTTCCTTTATAAATTACCCAGTCTTGGGTATGTCTTTATTAGCAGTGTGAGAACTAATACAGTAAATTGATACCGGTAGACTAGGGTGCTGCTGTAAAGATACCTGAAAACATGGAAGCGACTTTGGAACTGGATAACAGGCAGAGGTTGGAACAGTTTGGAAGGCTCAGAAGAAGACAGGAAAATGTGACAAAATTTGAAACTTCCTAGAGTCTTGTTGAGTGGCTTTGGCCAAAATGCTGACAGATATGAACAATAAAGTCCAGGCTGAGGTGGTCTCAGAAGGAGATGAGGAACTTGTTGGGAACTAGAGTAAATGTCATTCTTGCTCTGCAAAGAGACTGGCAGCATTTTGCCCCTGCCCTAGAGATCTGTGGAACTTTGAACTTGAGAGAGATGATTTAGTGTATCTGGCAGAAGAAATTTCTAAGCGGCCAGCAAAGTATTCAAGAGGAAGCAGAGCATAACATGGGGCATGTATACATATGTAACAAACCTGCATGCTGTGCACATATACCCTAGAACTTAAAGTATCATTAAAAAAAAAAAAAAAGAATTTGGAAAATTTGCAGCCTGGCAACGCAATAGAAAGGAAAAACCAATTTTCTGGGGAGAAATTCAACCCTGCTGTGGTAATTTGCATAAGTAACAAGGAGCCATATGTTAATCACCAAGACAATGGGGAAAATGTCTCCAGACCTTTGTGGTAGCCTCTCGAATCACAGACCCAGAGGCTAAGAGGAAAAAAATGGTTTCATGGGCCAGGCCCAGGTCCCCCTGCTGTATGCAGCCTAGGGACTTGGTGTCCTGTGACTCAGTTGCTCCATTTGTGGCTTAAAGGGACCAAGGTACAGCTTGGGCCATGGTTTCAGAGGGTGCAAGCCTCAAGCTTTGTCACCTTCCAAGTGGTGCTGAGCCTGTGGGTGAACCAAAGTCATGAATTGAGGTTTGGGAAGCTCCGCCTAGATTTCAGAGGATGTATTAAAACATCTGGATGTTCAGGTGCAAAGTCTGCTGTAGGGGCAAAGTCCTCATGGAGAACCTCTGCTAAAACAGTGTGGAAGGAAAATGGGGGGTGGGAGCCCCCACACAGAATCCCCACTGGGCACTGCGTGGTGGACCTGGTAGAGCTGTGAGAAGGGGGCCACCATCCTCCCGACCCCAGAATTGTAGATTCACTGACAGCTTGCACCACATATACCTGGAAAATTCACAAACACTCAATACCAGTCCATGAAAGCAGCTGAGAGGGGAGCTGTACTCTGCAAAGCCACAGGAGTGGAGCTGCCTAAGGCCTTGGGAGCCCACTTATTACATCGGCATGACTCAGAAGTGAGACATGGAGTCAAAAGAGATCATTTTAGAATTTTAAGATTTAATGACTACCCTATTGGATTTTGGACTTGCATGGAGCTTGTAGCCCCTTTGTTTTGGCCAATTTCTCCCATTTGGAAAGGATGTATTTAACCAATGCCATTACCCCATTGTATCTAGGAAGTAACTTATTTTACAGACTCATAGGTGGAAGGGACTTGCGTTGTCTCAGAAAAGATTTTGGACTTGAACTTTTGAGTCAAAGCTGGAATGACTTAAGACTTTGTGGAACTGTTGGGAAAGCAGGATTGTGTTTTTGTGGTAGGAGTTATTAAGAAATTATTTTAGGCAGATACAGAGAAAAAGTTTTCATTTCTTTTAAAGCAGCTGCAAAAATACTTCTTGTCTAGAAGGAAAGCCCCTGCTTTTAGAGCCTGGCAGGCAACCTTTGATATGCAAATGACAGCCATTAGAAACTGAGTCCATCAAACGCGGCAATTCTCAAAACCATTGTCCTCCTGCCCTTCCCCCATGTGTGCCTAGCAGCATAGTCACCCCCACATATCCCCACATGTGTAGAACATCATGGCGCCCTTCATTTGCATATTAAAAGGCTAGGGTGGGAGGGCCAGCTTTTTCTTTTTCGAGGGCTATGTGAATGACATGCCTGGTCAAACCAATCCCCTGAGCCCTATGTAAATCAGACACCACCTCCTCCAGCCTACTCACAAAACTGGCTGGTATCCTTGGCACTTGGGGTTCCCTGTTTCGGTTTTGGAGCCCTCCTCCCTGTCTCTGTACAAGGGAACTGCTTCTTTCTTTCTCTCCCCTTCCTTCTTACCTATTAAACTCTCTGCTCCTTAAAACCATTCCATGTGTGTCCATGTTGTTTTATCTGATTTGACTCAAGATGAAGAACCTGGTGTTCCTTCACTCATCGGAGCCATATCATTTTGAAATGTGAGGACATGAGATTTGGGAGGGTTCAGGGGAAGAATGATATGTTTTGGCTATGCACCCACCCAAATCTCATCATAAATTGGAGTTCCCATAATCCCCATGTTTTGTCAGAGGGAACTCATGGGAGGTGATTAGATTATGAGGGCAGTTCCCCCATCCTGTTCGTGTAATAGTGAGTGAGTTCTCACAAGATCTGATGGTTTTATAAAGGGCTTCCCCTTTCCCTCAGCACTCATTCCACCTCCTGCCGCCCGGTGAACTGGTGCCTTCCAGCAGGATTGTAAGTTTCCTGAGTCCTCCATAGACATGCTGCACTGTGAGTCAATTAAACTTCTTTCCTTTATAAATTACCCAGTCTCAGGTATATCTTCATTAGCAGTGTGAGAATGGTCTAATACAGGATGTTTACAGGTATTTACTGCCCACCAGACACACTTACAACTTTCAAAAGTCAAAGACCTTGTTGACTAGGAAGTGTATAGAATTTGGTATCATATAGTACCAGGGTTATTATTGCCTCTCCCTTTTACCTTTGTGCAAGTGTATAGACACTGATATCATATAGGACTGGGATTATAATTGCCTCTCCCTCTTACCTGTGAGGCATGCATTGGGTCCCAATGTCTTCATCTGTAAAATGGTGATAATAACGTTATCTCACGAGATGTTGTTAAGGTTACATCAGAGAAGGTCTGTAAGTCATCTTGCACTCTCTCTGGCACATTGCAACTAATTCCTCTACTCTTGCTTCGGAATAAATGTATTTTTAAAATTTGGCTAGACTTCCACTTTTCCACAGGATAATAGAGCTGTTAGAAAGAACAGGCTCAGAGCAGCCACTCAATCAAAATTACCAAATGTTGAAAAGGTCAAAGCAGTATAGCATACCTTTATAATTCATAGATTATTGAATACATTAACATTCCAATTCCTCATTCTTAAAGAAAAGATTACAATAAAGACCCAAAATGGCCATACATTAATCCTCTCCTATGACAATAATTGTTCCTTTTCTGGGAAATGTACAAATGTAACCTCTGCTGACACTGAACTCCAATTTGGATGCCACACTGTGCTTCTGGTTTTGATAACGAATGGATACCCAGGAGGAGAGCAATGGGGAATTGGATGCTCACAAAAGAAAAAGGCTTTCAAATATGCTGTGGGTTAATTTGAACCAATCTGAGAGGTCTAGAAAATTATGCAATTGATATCCCTGCTTAAGAATATTTTGAGCTTTTCCAAGGTGGGGCTGGGGTTTTTTACACAGGCTTTAAACAAGCAATCAAACGTCTGCTTTCAAAATTAAAGAGCCAAAAACTAATTGATGTGAGTTCATGATTACAATGTCAAATATTTCTTTGTAACTATTGGATCACTTTCAACTCAATCAATTTTATTTTTATTTTTCATGATATTTCTGGGGATAACATAGACTCATAATTACAGCATGTAGCACTTTAGAGGGCTTTAGGGACCACTTAGCCCATCCACTTCATTTTACAGATGAGAAAACTCAGGAGCACAGAGGGTAAGTGGCTTGTTTGGGGTCTCAAAGTTAGTTGGTAGCTAGGTCAGAATAGCACTGAAATCAACTTGAATTTTAAAGAATGACCTATTGAAATTATTTTATGGAAGTTCCTTTTTCCTTGAAACTTCTATTTTTTTAAAAAAAGGTTAATAAGTTCCAATAAAGAAATCACAAAACAAGTTGCTTAGTTCACTGCAAGACAACTATGAAAACCATAAATGATAAGTACTTTGGTATTAAAAGTTGTGTTCTTGTAATCGGCTAAGGAAATACCCTGCACTTTATTTCCTTCCTTCCTGCAGTCACTTGGTGGACCAAAAACTATGCAACAAAGTTAGGTCACTAAGTCAATTAATAAAAGCAAGTAATAATTTGGGAGACTCAAACTCATCATTTGATAATAAGAGTTCAACATACAGTTGCTTGAAGAAATGACCTTGTGTTAGAGAGCATAGTCCTAAGATACCAGTTTCAAAGTTCTGTAATAGAGCCTGTAATAGGTCCTGGTTTTATAGTTTTTTCTTTTGGCTGGCTAAAGAGAGATTTCATTTTTATTGATAATGGTCAAAAAAAAAAAAAAAAAGGAAACTATTGCTTACAAGTGATTGACCTTCGTTATCAGGAATATGTTAAATTTCTCTCTCTCTCTCTCTCTCTCTCTCTCTTTTGTTTTGGGCAATAATGAGGATTCAATGTTATCTTGGTGATGAATTTTACTCTTTGGTTTCTTCTTCCCAGGCAAAAGATTATCCTTAGTTCTGAATGTTTCTTCCCCAGGCAACAGGCTAGAAAGGTATTTTCTAATCCTTCAAGACTCTGGTTGACTTCACATGAATTGGCTTGAGTTAGATAAACTCTACCAATAATCCTAGAACTCTTCTAGCCTACTTCCTTAAGTATAAAAAATACACATTTCTAAAAGCTTTTTTAATCCCTTATTTTCTACTGCATTCACATATTGCAAAGTAAATAAAATCAATAGAGTAAATATAGATTTCCAAAATGCAATCTCTCTTGTCACCTGGCTTACCTACTCTTACTACTGTGCCTGTTATGTTTCTTTTGTTCTCAATTCTCAATGTCACATGCATTTCTCAGTCTTACTTGGTGCTCTGAAAGCCTGACTCTCATGAATTGCATACACCAGCCCTCTTACTCTCTGACTTCCTGTTTTGTCAGGCAGGGTGGAAGTATAGAAAGCTTGTCTTGATGAGATTCTAGTAAGAGCCACATTTCTTTATGGCCAGAGCTCCTATTGGTTGGCCCCTCCCTCAGGCATCAGTTCTCACTGGACTCTGGTAACATCATTTTTTCCCTAAGACTTCTGGCCTAAAGGTTAGAGTGGTTTCCAACTATTGCTAGACCCAGGGTCCCTCATTTCCCGGATGGTTTCTTTAGCCTCATCCTCACCTCTGTACATAATAGCAGCATAGCTTCATTAACATCTCTGGTTAAATCCTTTCGTGTGAGGCATTTTTTTTTTTTTTTTTTTTTTTTGGCCAGGACACTGGCTGATATCCCCCTATTACTATAGGTCTAATCTTTGTCTATATGGCATTACATAATTATTCTTGATGGCTGAGAAGGCAAAGACTGCCTCATTTTGCTAGTATCTTCAGTATCTACCACAAAGGCATGCCATTGGCATTTGATTGAGAATACTGATTGATTGCATGGGGAATGAACTGGCCAGTCTTATTATAAAAGCTGCCTTTAAAATTCTCCCTCAAAACCATTTCCAAGCACACAGCCTGCTAATGGGCTAGTTATTTATACCTTTGATTTTTACTGTTATCAGTATGCTTGTTTTATAGCCAGAAAATGGTGAGATATTAACAGTCTATATCAATCCCAGACAACAAAAAATTACCTTGTTTCATATAGGTCAGCTTTTTAGAAGCTTCATTTGTGAAAGATTGTATGGAAGGCTCATAGTTGGCAGGAATTTCTGATCTTCCTCTGCCTCTGACTACCCCCAAAAGTTCTTGCCTTCCTATCACTAAAATTCAGAATTTTCCTTCTGGAATTTCATTCTTTCAGTAATTACTTATTCACACATGAAACAAATCATTTATTGAGCACCTACCCCCTACTTTCTTCCAGACTTTGCCCTCGAACTAGAATTATGGTGGTACAGAAAATGGATGTGTACAATAAATCAGTAAGTGAATGAATACATTAGGTAATTTAGGTTATAAATAAGAAGAAGAAAATAAAACAGAGCAACACAATCAAGAGATGGGGTGGGGAGACGTTCAAGAGAGTGGTCAAGGAAGGCCTTAGATCCTAATTGATCTGAGATTAAAATTATCAGAAAAAGCCATTATGAAAAGGTCTAGGGAGTGATCAGCAAATTATGGTGGCCCATAGACCAAGTCTAGCCCATCACCTATTGTGTAAATAAAGTTTTGTTGGAACAGAGAAATAGAGGCATGCTCATGTGTTTATGTATTGCCTATGGTTGCTCTTCTTCTGTGATGACAGAGTTGAGTAGTTGTGACAGAAACCTCATGGCCCCCAAGGTGAAACTATTTACTATCTGGCCTTTTGGAGTGAAAGTTTGTTGACCTTCGGCCTTGGGGAGGAACATTCCAAAGATAAAAAAGGGCTAACAAAGAGCTTTAAGGGAGGAACATGTTTAGAGGCCAATGTGACTGGGGTACAGTGTCAACCGGAAACAGTGCCCTTGGTGTGCATGGTCAAGACTGTAATAAGCAGACGGCATTTTATTCTACACGGTGAGTGAAGGCATTTTTTGGCCTTTGTTTCAAGAGTAACATAATCTATATTTGCTGTTGGGATGCTCAACACATTTGAGGAGATGTGTTTTCATAGATAGCTTTTTTATCTCATTTCTTTGTAACAGATAGGTAACTAGACAAATTATTAGTCTTATTTTAGAAGTTTAAAAAAAAAAAAAAACTAAGAAAGTTTAAGTGACTGGCCAAAGATAAACAAAAAACAGGTGGCTGAACTGGGACCTACTCAAACCCCAGAGGCTGGCTACTACTTGAAAAATGAGAAATGTTTGACTCCCAGTTGACAGTTTTCAGTGCACCAGCCTACACAGCTCCATTGCTCTCAGATAAAGCAATGAGGGAATAGAAAGACAGTGTATTCCCTGAATGCATCTTGTATGTATTTAGTGATGACGGAAATTCCACTATTAGAGGGTCAACCATTAGGCAGCTCTACCTAGGTTTTGGAATAATTGCTCCTATTAACTTTGTCCATTTAGGTACTAACTTTTTTGAAAAACAACTTAAAAAGTATACTACATACAAATAAAAATGAAGCAGACATGATTGTAACCCTTCTGCCCTGAATATACCCTCAATGCAGACAGATTTTTTTTGGAAAATTTCAGTTTGATGACGCCTCCAGCATTCCTAGCTAATGTGTGACAGGGACCCTTGAGAATGGGGACCACTTCCTACCTTTCCTAGTACATGAGTGCTTGACTCAATGCTGGGCATTCCTCAGATGCTGAGGTGATGGTTTTGAAGTAAATGAATGTCTTAGTTACAAATAATTCCAGATCAGGTACCAAAATAGAATATTTTTGACTCTGACCTGTAGGCACATGTAAGTAAAACTATGTGATGGAATTGAAAATGCCCACACGACACTCTCTTCTCTTTACTCTTCGACCCTATAACCTGCCAGCACCATCCCAGGTGGGGAAAGTAGGATTTGGCAGATCCTATTACTCCAGCATTGAAGTGAGAGGGAGCAGAAGGGTGAAGGGAACCTTCTGTTCAGGTTTGCCCCCTTCTCCTGCCATTGCTTTCCTCTGTCTCGCTCATCTGTAATCCTAATTTAACTCCTGCCAGGCCCCTCTGGATGTCCCATCCTCAAAGTCATAGACTACAAAAGCCCATGGCAGCTCCTCCATGGTTGGTTCTACCTTAATCTTCAGCTGGACAGCAGCAACAGCAACTGGAGGAAAGAGGGAAGGACTGAGAACCATGACAGGATCCTAGCCAGGACCGCTGTGGACGAGTTAAAGAAGAAACAGTAAAGAAGGCTTTGACAGGAGAAATTCCCTGTTCTTGACACAATGCTGAACATCCATCAATGGAATCAGCTTTTTTTTTTTTCCTCTAAAATAAGAGACATGATGATGCTCAGGTCAGGTCCTGCAGCCACTGCAGAGGACCCTCGAGAGCCACCATATCTACTACAGTAGCCAGTAACCGCATGCAGCTATCAGGTGCCTCAAACATGCCAGTGCAATATGCTTGACATGGTAATATTTGGGATATATCAAATTAAACAAAATATATCATTAAAATTAATTCCACCTGCCTATTGTTACTTTTTAAAAAATGAGGTTATTAGAATATCTGAAATTACCTATTACATTTGTACAGTACCAGTGTCAAGGAAAAAAAAATAAAGCCAAAGATCCAGAAAGATGAAGAGATGAGATGTTAACAGAAGGGTAAGAATAAGTCTTCGCTCATGTTCTCAATTTGAACATAGCTAACACTCCACACATCAACCGTTTTCTTTTTCAAAGAGAATACTCTATTAACTAGCTGCCATCCTCTGAAAGCTCACGTCAGTGAATGTTACTACCATTCCAAACCAAAACTTACTTTTAATTGGTATCAAATGGTTGTTTTGCTTTGTTAAATACTATAATGGCTTTCCAAGTGGAGACTATGCCTATTACTTTTTGCTATCCATCATAGTGTCTACCAAAATGATGATGAACATAAGCACTCAATAAATATTGATTATCTGATTAACTAAAATAACATAAATAATAGACTTTTAAAACAGTTCGTGGTGTGTGTGTGTGTGTGTGTGTGTGTTCACGCATGCCACTGTAAGCCACAGTGAAGTGAAAAAAAAAAAAAAAACTAAGAAAGTTTAAGTGACTGGCCAAAGATAAACAAAAAACAGGTAGCTGAACTGGGACCTGCTCAAACCCCAGAGGCTGGCTACTACTTGAAAAATGAGAAATGTTTGACTCTCAATTGACAGTTTTCAGTGTACCAGCCTACACAGCTCCATTGCTCTCAGATAAAGCAATGAGGGAGTAGAAAGACAGTGTATTCCCTGAATGCATCTTGTATGTATTTAGTGATGATGGAAATTCCACTATTAGGTCAACCATTAGGCAGCTCTACCTAGGTTATGGAATAATTGCTCCTATCAACAAAGTTAATAGGAGCAATTTGTTAATTAACTTTGTTAATAGGAGCAATTTATCTCAAACTCCTGGGCTCAAGGAGCATTAAGTTACTACACACGATTCCCTCCTCCCAGCTATTATTACTAGGGAAATATTTACTAGTGTTACAGTCGTATTCTTGATGAGGAATCCATATTCAGTTTCTTTTCCAAGCCAAGTAAACCTGTTCCCACTGAAAGTGGTTTCCTCTCCCTTCCCACTCCAAAACTGTATAGTGAAAAAAAAAAAGATTAATTCCATAGACATAATGCTTCTGCCAAAGACAATGGTGACAAGTGCTTGGATTAAAGACTCAAAGTATTATCAGACCATGTACCTGTGCCTCTTACAAAGAATCCAAACTAGAATAAGGCAGTAAGGCTTTGAAACAAAGAGCAAAGAACATAGATCATACAGTACAGCGGACACCAAACAGCAATACCTCTTTCTTAGGCACAGGATTGTCGAGAAGGAACTAAAGACCAAGAGCACAAGCCAAAGTATGTAGAGACACTATTTACTGAGTGCAGGAGCCAAGCACTTTGCAAATGTTATCTATAATTTTGGTATTTTATTCCTGTTTTACAAATCAAGAAAATAAAACTCAGATAACCCAACTCATCAAAGTTCTATATATAATTTGTAGTCCTCTCAGGATTGAAAATCAAATATGTTTATAGCCAGTTTGTATAATTCCTTCCTTCTTATATATGTTTTTAGTATATGATTATTTACAGTAATTTGTTTATCAATTTCAATTCAGAGTGTTCATTATCAAAAATTAATTGTTTCAAGAAGTCTAAAATTAAAGATCCTTTCAGAAATTGTTATGTTTAGTATCCAGACCATTTGAATTGGTGTTGTGATAAATGTACTAGGGAAACACAGATGAGGTGCTTCCTATATGGAATCAGTCTTCGTGGGCTTAATTTTGTATGGACTACACGCTGTATACGGCTGCACATGATGCATGTACGTGATTCAACACTGTTGCCCAGGAAAACCATAGCGTCTTAAAAGAAAATGGAATCATGGGTGGTTTTCTATCCTTGGGCATTAGCCAAGCCTATTTTTCTTTGTTTTATAAACTGGATATCTGGTCTATGTAACCCCAAAACCATATATTTGTGAGACCAGAGCTGTGAACTTTTTCATTTCAGTTTTGTGACAGGCACTCAGTTTTTCATCTTGGAATGCTTATGACAGACAAAAACAAACAAGCAAACAAAAACAAACAAATGAAAAACACATAAAGTGTGGAGGTGAAAGTCAGAGCAGGAGGAGGTTGTAGAGATACAAAGATGAGAACAAAGGCATTGATACTGCCTGTGTCTTTTTTTTATTATTATTATAATTGTGTGTGTGTGTGTGTGTGTGGTGTGTTTGTGTGTGTGTGACAGTGTCTCACCCTGTTGCCCAGGCTGGAGTGCAGTGATGAAATCACAGCTCACTGCAGTCTCAAACTCCTGGGCTCAAGGGATCCTCCCATCTCAGCATCCTGAGCAGCTGGAACGACAGGCACATTCCACCATGCCCAGCTAGTTTTTAAAAATTTTTTGTAGAGATGAGGTCTTGCCATGTGAACTCCTGGGTGAAAGCAATCCTTCCACCTTGGCCTCCCAAAGTTCTGGACTTACAGGCATGAACCACCATGCCTAGCCTAGTTATAATTCTTGAGTGAAACATTCACACTATAATTTTGAGAAAAACTGAAGCTTTTAAAATACAGCAAACCAAAGTCTTAGGACTTTCTAACTTCTAATTTCCCTCTGCTCAAACCATAGGTTCTTGCAAACAACGATTCTGCAGATTGTGTACATTTACATGTTTCTCTATAAAATACTTAAAAATTAAAAGTAGGTGCTGCCTCTAGGCAAGAGGCATCCTTTGATATTTCTCCCTGACAGAGGCTTTCATTTTATTTTAAACAGATCTGACTTCAGGTTGGAAACTCGCATAGAGAAAAAGGCAACCCAGGGCAAAGCCGAGCAGTGCCCTGAACCGTTCCTGCTGGAGATGGAATTACAGAGCAGAGATACAAGGTCTTCGGACAGCCTCTCCTATTGAGAGCGTTTGTTCTTGAAAACCTGGCCCGAGGAAAATGGAAAATATGAATTACTCATGTGAGTCCAAAAAAGAAATTGTATCTTTTCTACTGTATTGTAGAGAGAGCACATGGATGACGTTTCATCGATTGTTTAAACTCTAGTGTTAATAAGCTCCTCTGCTCAGCAGAGAGAATGTGAAGGTGAGCAGGAGGAAGCTGGAAAGCTGGGGTTGGTGGGTAGTGGTGGTGGGGTGAGGGGTGATAATGGTGACATGAGGGGTGAGGGTGGTGGGGTGAGTGGTGGTATTGGTGAGGTGATGGTGATGGCAGTGGCAGGTTTGAAAGTCGGGATGAGAGTGGAATTGGAATTGGAAGTTACTGTCATGGTGGAAAGGATGGTGGTTGAGAGGGTGATGCTGATGGTGAGGTTGTGGCGGTGGAGATGGTGGAGGTGACAGTGGTGGTAAATGTGGTAGAAGCAACTACTTGGGCAGTAGTGCTGGTGGCAAAGAAGGTATGGAGCAAAAAATGTGTACAGAAATGGGGCAGTGAAGATGCTAAATAAACACATAGACTCTTCTCTAGTCTTTCATTCCCAGACATATCTCCTCCCTCATCATATTAATTTAAGCTTTCTAAAATGTTGTCATTCATTGACTAAGCTGCATCATTTGCAGAATTTCTGTCGCCCGCCCCTACTCCAATCTATTGAAATCTCAATATGAGGTGCTGTTCCATTGTTGCTGTTTTTATTGGGAGGAGAAGCTGAGAATCTCACATCTTTTCCTAGTCTGTGAAAGTTTACTCCAGGCTGCAGAGCATTTGATTGTTTTCTTCCCTGCTGGTTCTGCCTTACAAGAAATCTCTGGGAAAAAAATGCATCTAAAGGAGAGACCCAAAGATGAGAAAGGCATAACAGGTGGTGACAATCATTTTGGCTGTAAAATATTATCTCTTCTATTTTTAACATGGTGCCCTTTCTGTTGGGCCTCTATGTTATCAAAAGAGTCTTCTGGGAGAAACCACAGGGCTGGTTTCATTGATAAATAAAGATTAGATCAATTATGTGCATAAACTGCTCTGGCAAGCTTGAGGAATGCTAGCAGAGGAGCCTTAGAGGAAAACCCAAGGTGAGGACCCTTCTCTGTGTCACATCATTATCCAGGCACTTTGCATGCAGAGTCCCAAAGTGGGTATCAGCAGGGAATAAAGAAAATAACACCAATATAGTAATATAAAACTAACATCGATCTGCACACACATCAGGCACTGTTGGAAAAAGAAGACTTGGAAGTACTAATATTGCTGGAAAATGTGCCTTTTGATTTAGTCCCTTAAGTACAAAAGAAGGCTTAAATTATTCCAGACTTAACCAAGTGGCATTAAAATATCTTACTGTATGAGGATCTAAGTCAGTGGCTTGCAAATTTGGCCCAAGACTTATTTATTAAAAATGCTCATTCTTGGGCATCACTCTCACAATTTCTGATTCAAAATTATAAACCTATGATGGCACTTGGAAATCTTTGTTTTACATTTAAACTTCTCTAGGAGGTGCTTGTTCAGACTACCAAGACTTAGCAAGCTTTGATCTGTGCATCAGAATTCAGAAAGAGCTGATGTAGGCGTTTTGTCCACAATGATAAATGTATCTGTCATCAGTAGCTATTACTGTAGCTAGAAATCACTCTTCATATTTATGATAATAAAGTAAACCAAGATTTCAGATCGAGAAGTGAAACAGGTGGAAAAATATTTAAGTCTTGATAACTCGAGAAACAAAGGCACATTATTTCTCAAAATATGGAAGAGGAAACGGCGCTGGATTTTAGGGCACCTTCCCAAGATCCTTGAGTCTGAACTGTCAAAATCTCATTTAGTTGGAAATGTCTAGTGATCATTGAGAGATATGGGAGTCACACTCCAAAAAGAAGCTGGGGCTGGATATACAATTGGATTTTTTAGTATAGGCCTTTGGGGTCTAAGGGGAAGTTCAAAAAGCACAAATTCAGATATTCAGGGAGAAAAGAACAGCTTGTCTTATAGCAGTGGTTCTCTGAGTGTGGCACTCAGAGTAGCAGCATCTGCATCACCTGGGGATTTCTTAGAAATGCAGATTCTCAGGCCCTACTCCAGATCCACTGAATAGACTGAGTGGGTTTTCACAAGCCTTATGCAGGTAGAGTCGCTGCATTCAACTGAGATGAGACCACCTCCAACTTAGAGGACTGGGTATCTCTGCCTCCGGGGTGATTCAATTTCTTCATTCACTGTTTCTCAATTGGCTTCCTCTCAGAAGTTCCAAATTTGCATAATTAACTGACCCTTTCACACGATTGTCGCACAGAAAGGGACAATAAAAATCACAATCTTTTTAAAGACTCCACTTACTGCAAAACAAAGAGCTGCTCATGGTGTCAAAGAGACAGTTTTCCAGCATTGACTACTTTTATCACAGCTTCAAAAATATGAGAGTTAAATTTCAGTGTCAGGCTAACCTGCAGAAGATGCCTGAGCATTATTGATCAAAGGGTGGGTGAACAGACAATAGAAAGAAACCAAATAAATAAAAAGGAGAAAATTGATAATGAGGACAGTCAGGTGGGTTATCTTCTAAATGGCCTTCTCACACTGAGGAGTGAACATAGTTCTTGCTAATCTCTCAGAGTCCAGAGTGATCAACTTGTCTTAAAACCTAGCCAATCTAGGACACAAAATTTCTTTCCACTTCAACATTAATGTGAGCCAAATTATTTCAATTATTAATATTATTGAACATCTACTAGTCCCAAGCACTGTGATCGACATAAATAAAAATTTAAGAAGAATAAAAAACATAACTCCTGTTATCACACATCTAGGTAAGTTTACTCCATTATTTAATTAATCATAAAAAAGGCATTAATTCGAAAAGCAATCTTTTACACACCTCAAGACACTGTAAATTATAGGGGTAATACACACAATATAAATAAATAAGCATATAAAAAAGACAATTTTATGTAGTGCTTGTGTGATCTGATGAAAACAGAATAGCATGAAAGGGAGAAACTAGGGGTGGGGAGTGGAAAGCATTTTTTTTTTTTTTTTTTTTTTTTTTGAGACGGAGTCTTGCTCTGCCGCCCAGGCTGGAGTACAGTGGCCGGATCTCAGCTCACTGCAAGCTCCGCCTCCCGGGTTCACGCCATTCTCCTGCCTCAGCCTCCCGAGTAGCTGGGACTACAGGCGCCTGCCACCTCGCCCGGCTAGTTTTTTGTATTTTTAGTAGAGACGGGGTTTCACCGTGTTAGCCAGGGTGGTCTCGATCTCCTGACCTCGTGATCCGCCCATCTCGGCCTCCCAAAGTGCTGGGATTACAGGCTTGAGCCACCGCGCCCGGCCCTGAAAGCATTTTATTTGGTGGTCACACAAGTCCTCCTTGAGGAGCAGATACTTGATTTGGGGGATGTGCGCTTTCCAGGAAGAGGAAAGAGCAAGTACAAGGGTCCCAGGTAGGGAATGAGTTTGTCTTGTTTTAGGACTGGAAAGGAGGCTCATGACGCTGCAGCCTTGTGGCAAGGTGATGATAAGTCCACAGAGAAGTGCAGAGACCAGGTCATCTAGGCCCTGTAGGCCATGGTAAAACGTTTTATTTTTTATTTTTATTTTTTAATTTATTTATTATTATTATACTTTAAGTTGTAGGGTACATGTGCATAACGTGCAGGTTTGTTACATATGTATACTTGTGCCATGTAAAACGTTTTATTTTTATGTCAAGTGCTATTGAAATCTCCAAGGGGCATTAAGAAAAAAAAAATTGTTAGATTCTAAAAAGCTCAGTTTGTGTGAGCAAGTGTTCCCACTTTTATGTTCGGGGGCAGTGTAAATTGGTACAATCACTTAGATAAACACTTTGACGGTATCTCGTAAAACTGAACACTACATACTCTAAAACTCAGCAATTATATTCCTATGTATATTTCTTCCCAAAATGCATGCTGCCCTATACCAGAATACACACCAAAGAATGCTTACAGAAGTGTTGTTCATAATAGTTCAAAATGGAAGCAACTCAAGTATCTATTAAGAACAGAATGAATAATTAAATTACAGTATATTAACACAATGGAATACTATTTCATTGTCTAAAATACGCTGGATCCATGGATCCACCATTTGAATACATTTGGGATTCTGGCAGCTCTAATCATCAAAGTTTGGTGAAAACGATGCCATGTGTCCTCGTTCATAAAAGGACATGTATTCATGAAAGGGCATGTGTTTCTGTCCAGTGCTGCTGAAACGCTTACTCTTGGAGTATTGAGCCACTTGTAAGAAATTTGACTCGCCTGACACCACCATGCTTTAAGGAAGCCCCAGTTATATTAGTAGACACTTGCAGGCACGCTGATTTGTAGTGTTTGCTGCATCATCTTAGCCCAGCTGCTGGACATGTGAATGAGGAAGACTTCAGGTAATTCTAGTCCCCAGACATTTGAGCCTTTTCAGGTGATACCCCAGACATTATGAAGCAGAGACAAATCTCCAAGCTGTACTTTGAATTCCCAACACACAGAATCTATGAACATAATAAAACAGTTCCTTCTGTGTCAGTTAGGAGTAGTTTGTTATACAGCAACAGAGAACTGGAACAACTGTACCAACAAAACTGTGTGCAGAAACACACTGCAACATGGATACATATATCATAAAGCAAGTTAAATATAAAAATAATAAACAATGATACAATTTTTAATAGAAAATTCAAAAAGAAGTTAGAAAATGTATATTATTTGTGAGTGCATATAAACCAAAATAAGGAAGTGATTACTGTAACAAAAATACAGTTACATAGAAGTAAGTTCTAGTATTCAATAGCACAGCAGGGAAATTATAGTTAAAAAATATTTATTGTATATTTCAAAATAGCTGGAAGAGAAGAATCATAATGTTCCCAACACAAAGACAAAATAAATGTTTGAGGTGATGGATATCCCAATTATCCTGATTTGATCATTACACATTGCATACTGTTATGAAACTGTAAGACATATCCCCCAAATACATACAACTATTATGTATCAATAAAATATCAACACAATTACGTGTACAAAAGACAAAATGATTTTGATCAGAAATACCTGTCCCTCCTGCTTCTAGGTAAAGATAATGTTCTATTTATTGATCACTTTGATAATAACTACACGAGTGTTCACCTCACAACAATTAGTTAAGCAGTGTATTTATGCTTTATGCACTTTCTCATATGTGCATTATGTTACATAATTTAAAAAATGTTTAAGAAAAGATCGTTCTGTCTTCTGGGTAAAATATGTCTCCAGCAAGAATGTGAGGAAGTAGGAAAATTAGTTGCCCGACTGATTCTGTACTCAGTGGGAAGGATGCTGTCGACTTATACTAACTGTGCAGATGGTGAGAGGAGATTGGTTTTAAAATATTTTGGAAGAAGAGAGAATGGGATTTCCTGTTGGGTTAGATGGGGCTAAAGAGCTCAATAAACAAAAAGAAAGGAGAATCAAGACAGATTATAATTTTTGACTCAAGCAATTGGTTGCATTGTGACACTATTGACTGACATTATTACTCATTTCAATATTACCAACTATCATATGGTTTTATTGTAATATGCCTAATTTTTCTGATATGTGCTTTTGGGGTTAGAAAATATGTAAAATTAAAAGTCTGATGATAACTTGCTCAGATTATTAACACAAGTTAATATCTTCCTGATAACTCATTAAGATTTAAGAACAAGTTCTTCGACTCACACTTACACGTATCATTCCGAGGTATTACGACAAAAAGGCAATATAATGAAAAGAAATAAGCAAACTTCCCTATAGCTTCTGAGGTATAATTCAATTTATTCATTTTGTTGAGAATAAGTCAAAATGGTTTAGTAAGAAAAGAATAGTTAGGCTTGGATTCTAAAATTGTAAATCAAATTTTACCATTAACTAGCTTGGTAGTCTTAAGCAAGCCATTCAAACTTTCTGAGGTGTAGCTTTATAATATCAAAAGGGGATAATAATTCATGGCTAGTTTCAACTGCAAATATTTTTGTGAGAATCAAATCAACCTTTAAAGTAGTTTGTAATGTCGACATCATTCAGAAATAAAAATATGTTATTGTAAGGAATCCTAGTTGAGTCTAAACTAGATGGCTAGTGAATCTGGAAAGCAAAGAAACTCTGAAGGTATCCATTTGCATCAATTAATTCCCTGACATGGATAATTTTGTTTATTTCCAGAGGAGTGATCTGCATAGAAGTGCCTGGGCATAGGTGGGAGGGGACTGGAAATAGTGGAGAATGAAAAAGATAGGCTTTTAGTGGTTCTCACTCAGCCTGGTCTTGACCCCTTTCACAAAGAGATTGTCGTGTCTACCAAAAGTCTCCAGTTTCCCCTCCATGAGGGTACATGATAGAACTGTACTTCCTGGACCTTCCCCTGACCCTAAGTGGGGTCATGTGATAATTATGACTAACATGTTGTAAGTGAAAGTGCAATGTGTCACTTTCAGGTCAAGCATTTAATTGTCCTTGAAATAGTTCCCTTTCTCTCTGACATAGGGAGCAGCAGAATTTTAGGTGAGAGCTAATCCACTCACTTTGGTCTCTGAGTGTCTCACACAAGCAGAGCTCCTTTGTTAACACCTGAGAGGCATTTTGTGAGAGAAACAAAACAAAACAAAACAAAACAAAGTTTTTTTGGTTTTAAGCCACTGAGATTTGTGGGTAGCATAATTTAGCCAGACTTAGTTGATATATGAGAGAAGGGCTAGTGTTAAGTACTGAAAGTGTTTGTTTATATTAGGTTTTCTGTGTGTCTGGGCCAAGCATCTGCTGCAGGGGACAGGTAACCAAAAACAATTTAGTTAAGAGGAGAAGTTGCCCAAACCTCCTCCATTGCCCCAAAGTTCATAGTACTGCTCTGGGAACTTTCAGCACAAGAGCGGCTTCCTAAAGAGCACTAGTGTGTCCAAAGGAGAAGGTAGTAGAATGCCCAGCACTTGAGAAGCAATGCTTTTGAGTTTTCGTGAAGGGCAACTACTAAATGTACATATTCTTGGTGTATTAGTCTGTTTTAACACTGCTAATAAAGACATACCCGAGACTGGGAAGAAAATAAGGTTTACTTGGACTTACAGGTCCACATGGCTGGGGAGGCCTCAGAATCATGTCAGGAGGCAAAAGGTACTTCTTACATGGTGGCAGCAAGATAAAATAAGGAAGAAGCAAAAGTGGAAACCCCTGATAAACCCATCAGATCTCATGAGACTTATTCACTATTATAAGAATAGCATGGGAAAGATCAGCCCCCATGATTCAATTACCTGCCCCTGGGTCTCTCCCACAACATGTGGGACTTCTGGGAGATATAATTCAAGCTGAGATTTGGGTGGGGCCATAACCAAACTATATCATTCCTCCCTGGCCCTTCCAAATCACATGTCCTCACATTTCAAAACCAATCATGCCTTCCCAACAGTCCCACAAAGTCCTAACTCCTTTCAGCATTAATCCAAAAGTCCAGAGTCCAAAGTTTCATCCGAGACAAGGGAAGTCCCTTCTGCCTATGAGCCTATAAAATCAAAAGCAAGCTAGTTACTTCCTAGTTACAATGGGGATATGTGTATTGGGTAAATGTAGCTGTTTCCATGGGAAACAGAATAAAGGGATTACACGGCCAGATGCAAGTCTGAAATCCAGCAGGGCAGTCAAATTTTAAAGCTCCATAATGACCTCCTTTGACTCCAGGTCTCACATCCAGGTCACGCTGATGTAAGAGATGGGTTCCCATGGTCTTGGACAGCTCTGCCCCTGTGACTTTGCCTCCCACCTGGCTGCTTTCTCAGGCTGGTGTTGAGTGTCTGCGGCTTTTCAGGTGCACGGTGCAAGCTGCCGGTGGATCTACCATTCCGGGAGGATTGTGGCCCTCTCTCTTCTCACAGCTCCACTAGGCAGTGCCCCAGTAGGGACTCTGTGTGGGGGTTCCAATCCCACATTTCCCTTCCGCACTGCCCTAGCAGAGGTTCTCTATGAGGGTCCCACCCCTCCAGCAAACTTTTGTCTGGGCATCCAAGCATTTCCATACATCATCTGAAATCTAAGTAGAGTTTCCCAAACTTCAATTCTTGACTTCTGTGCACCCACAGGCTCAACACCACATGGAAGCTGCCAAGGGTTGGGGCTTCCACCCTCTGAAGCTACAGCCCCCACAGCCCAAGCTGTACATTGGCCCCTTTCAGCAGTGGCTGGAGCAGGTGGAACATAAAGCACCAAGTCCCTAGGCTGCACAGAGAACAGGAACCCTGGACCCAGCCCATAAAACCACTTTATCCTCCAGGGCCTCTGGGCCTGTGATGGGGAAGGCTGCCGTGAAGGTCTCCGACATGGCCTGGAGACATTTTCCCCATGGTCTTGGGGATTTACATTAGGCTCCTTGCTACTTATGCAAATTACTGCAACCAGCTTGAATTTCTCCCTAGAAAATGGGTGTTTCTTTTCTATCCACATAATCAGACTGCAAAATTTCCAAATTTTTATGTTCTGCTTCCCTTATAAACTGAATTCCTTTAACAATACCCAAGTCACCTCTTGAATGGTTTGCTGCTTAGAAATTTCTTCTGCCAGATGCCCTAAATCATCTTTCTCAAGTTCAAAATTCCACAAATCTCTAGGGCAGGGACAAAATGCCACCAGTCTCTTTGCTAAAACATAACAAGAGTCACTTTTGCTCCAGTTCCTAACAAATTCCTCATCTCCATCTGAGACCACCTCAGCCTGGACCTTATTGTCCATATCGCTACCAGCATTTTGGGCAAAGCCATTCAATAAGTCTCTAGGAAGTTCCAAACTTTCCAACATTTTTCTCTCTTCTTCTGAGCCCTCCAGTCTGGTCCAATCTCTGCCTGTTACCCAAGTTCCAAAGTTGCTTCCACATTTTTGGGTATCTTTTAAGCAATGCCTCACTCTACTGGTACCAGTTTACTGTATTAGTCCATATTCATGCTGCTGATAAAGACATACTCAAGACTGGGAAGAAATCGAGGACTAACTTTAATTGGACTTAAAATTCCACATGGCTGGGGAGGCCTCAGAATGATGGTGGGAGGTGAAAGGCACTTCTTACATAGCAGTGACAAGAGAAAATAAGGAAGAAGCAAAGGGTGGAAACTCCTGATAAATCCATCGGATCTCTGAGACTTATTCACTATCACGAGAATAGCATGGGAAAGACCGATCCCCATGATTCAATTACCTCCCCATGAGTCCTTTCTACAACACGTAGGAATTCTGGGAGATAGAATTCAAGTTGAGATCTGGGTGGGGACACAGTCAACGCATTTCATTCGGTGATTCCTGAAAAACATCTAGGGGAAAAGTTAAGTTCCTCAGTGGTTAAGAGTTACCATAATTTGAACACTTATGTTAATGTGACCATATTTGAACTCATGATAGGTGATGCTTAGAAGAATTGAAGAATGGAATTATTATTATTTACCCTTGAAAAAATTATAAACTTACTTGGAAAAAAAGATCTTAAGAATCAGGTACTCCTCCTTGTCTCCTTGGTGAGAGCATAATGATTTAACATACAAAGAAAACTAAGAAGAATATACAAAAAGTGGCAATGAGGCAACTAGCAAATTCCTGACTCCCATGGTCTCTTCATTTCATTTATTTCCCTTGGGAGCTCACTCATCTAAAATCTAGGAGCAGTCAGTTTTCGTTATTGACCCACAGCACTCAATAACCCAGAAAACCAACCTTGGTTATTTCATTCTGGCCATTAGACTTCTAAATGTTCTGTGGGTTATTCCAGATCATAAAAAGAGCAGGGAAGAGGATAGAATCCTACTAATGAAGTGATATTTATAGATTTTATTTTTAATACAAGAGGCTAATTATCCACAGAGAAGATACATCTCTGATCTACCAGAATACCAGGCTATATTTAGTTATACCAGATGACAGGGCAGAAAAAGTTATTTGGGGATGTAATCAAACTACATTTAAATATTTAAAAAGGATAAATACCTTCATCCCTTATTACCTATATTTACACTTGCCCTCTCACTTTTAAATTATGCACAACTGTGAAACATCCTTCCTGAACCTCATGGCTGATTATCTTCCCAGTTTATGTATTTAAGATATTGGCCACTAGATAATTTATAGTTTTTTACTTCTTGTTAAATTTACATAAAATATTTGTCTTTACCGGGCTGACACATTAAATGACAAGCAAGTAATCCTGGACTGATTCTTTAGCTTATTAACTCTTCTATTTCTAATGCCATATTAATAATTAGAATTAGAGAAATTGAGTGAACTGCAGACACCTAGAGACATTTCTACATGTTCTCTGTTCACACAGCAAGGTAGAAATTTGGGAACTGATAAGTTGAATCCACATGAAAAAGCAGTTCCACTATTAATATTTCAGTCTTTGGTCCTTATGCAACAAGTAGTTTCATGTACATGAATCCAAGCATCTGAACAGAAAAAAAAGGAAAAGAATAGAAGTAATATCTATGTGCTTGATCCACATGAGGCTGAATAATTGGCAAGATTCTAAAATTCTTTCTTATCATAGGCAGAGCAAATAACACCCATCCCTTGTGGGCCCTTGTCTTTATTCTATTGAAGAGAAATATTATGAAATGAGAAGGGAACTAACATCCGAGAGCTTAATGGATTCTGGGTACTATATTCAGTTCTTTATTTGTATCATCTAACTTAATATTCACAATAAACTTCAATGATGCAGACATTATCTTTCCTACTTCATACATTAACAAACAGGAACACAAAGAGGTTGCAGGCAGTCACACAAATAGTTTTATAGAGCCAGACTCCAAACCCCACGTAGTTTAATTCCCAAGTTTATTTTTCTCTTTACACCACAGAGGTGCTCTTGAAGGGGAATTGGGGTCCAGACATCACTGCCTGTAGTTTCCAACGCTTTTAGTATCAATTACACCCCCTAGAATCATTCATCATTTGTTTTCTTCTATCTTCTGTACCTTTTTTTTTCTTTTGAGACCGAGTCTCACTCTGCCGCCCAGGCTAGAGTGCAGTGGCACAATCTTGGCTCACCACAACCTCCACCTCCTGGGTTCACGCCATTCTCCTGCCTCAGCCTCCCTAGTAGCTGGGACTACAGGCACCCGCCACCACGCCTGGCTAATTTTTTGGGATTTTTAGTAGAGACGGCGTTTCAGCATGTTAGCCAGGATGGTCTCGATCTCCTGACCTCGTGATCTGCCTGTCTCAGCCTCCCAAAGTGCTGGGATTACAGGCATGAGCCACCGCACCCGGCCCTTTTCTGTACCTTTCATAAAGATGTGATTTATTTTTTAATCCCCATTTTTTTCCTCATGCTCTTAAATACATCTAAAACTTCTCTGAGATTTTTTTCTAATACATATGATTTCCTTGGTAGTCACTAAGGAAAATGGAGATGGCTGCAAAATACTGTACAAGGGCAGTAACTTCAGGATCACATAAGACCTGGGTTCAAATTCTGATGGTTTCTATAACTACCTGAGGGTAAACTTACTTACCTTTTCAAGCTTCAATTATTTCATGTATAAAACTGGAGAAGCAACATGTACCTTTCAGCATCATGAGGATAAAATCTGATCAGGCTGGCAAAATGCACATTCTCTCTAGAAGAACAGTAACAATCAGTCCCCTTCTCTAATATGTGAGATGATATAATACATCCAGTCTAGGACACTGTATGTATTTTCATGTGTCTGTCAGAATGTCTTCCTTGTAAGACTCTTTTGTGCTATTCTCTTTGTTCTGTGACTGATTTCTAGCCTAATTTTAGCATTCCTTGTATGTGAAGTGTTTGTATTTTTGAGATGTTTGTATTCAGAATGCTGATTAAAATAAGTATACAAAATCAGTGTTCTAGAAAAATAAAACACATTATCTGGAATGTATAAAAAGTAATTTACATATTTCTCTGGTTAATTAAATGTTTCTTTCTTCCTATCATTCCTAGCTGATTAACCTCTACATTAATAACTTTGTTATTAATGACTATCTTTTAATCCCAGCTTAATTTCAACATTATGGATGTTTCCCTTTTACTCGATCACCAGTTCAAGATTTTCTTTTTGCCCTTTGTTTCAATAATTTCATTTAATCGTGTATAGCCACATATCATGTGGTTTGAATTTTGCACTTACATCATTTATGGATTGTGCTGACAAGAAATAAACAACTGAAGTACCTACACCTCATTTTCTTCTAAGCATAGTGAAGGGAAGTGTGTTAAATTGTGCTGTGCAAAATAACAGAGGTTTGTACATTCCTCATATTCAAGGTTTTGCTTTGCCTTCTCAAAATGCAAGATTCTCATCTACCCCATTCAAATTATATTAAATGAAGAATGATTCAAATAGTGCCAGCTGCCAATTTAAATTTCAAATGGAAACCTGCTCATTTGCTGACTCTTCATTCACTCCTCTTCCTTCCCCCACCTTTTTCCTACTCGTTTTCCAATTTATTTTAAAGCTACTTCATAGGTATTTCTCAGGGGAGATGCAACTCGAAGTGAGTAGGGCCTTTGAGTCAAAAACTGCTTCCATATTTTTCCCTGTGCAAAAACAAAATCTAGTTGCTTGCCACTGATCACAGACAAACCTCAAATAACACTAGATTGTGTTAAAAAATGAGCACCCCCATTCCATAATTAAATTGCTCAGAAATAGGCAAATATCTTTTCTCTATTTTTTTCCCAGCCTAAAATTTAAACACAATTGAAACTTGAAAGAAAACATACATGGATTCAGGAAAATGGAATTCTCATGAAGCTTTTGGAACTGTATCTTTACTGTCTGTGTGTTTAGTCTAAATACTGTACACCTGGTGGTGATCACAATGAACTGTCAGTTTCTGAATAGTTAAGGTATGATCCTGTGAATGAGGAGGCAGCCCTACTAATTCTATTTTCTCTTAGGATTCAAAGAGCAGCGTGCATTGTGTGTGCTATAGATGACCTTGAAAAGAGGTTGGGGTTAGTTTTAATGCAGTCAGTTGAGACACAAATTAAACTTTAGGAAAGAGAGATAATGCAATCCGCAAATGAACTGCAACACTGTACTCTCCATTTATCTCGGACATTTATTCTTTAATATATATATATATATTTTTCTTTTGAGATGGAGTTTTGCTCCTGTTGCCCAGGCTGGAGTGCAATGGCACGATCTCGACTCACTGCAACCTCCGCCTCTCAGGCTCAAGTGATTCTCTTGACCCAGCTTCCTGAGTAGTCGGGATTACAGGCATGCACCACCATGCCTGGCTATTTTTTTGTATTTCCAGTAGAGACAGGGTTTCACCATGTTGACCAGGCTGGTCTCAAACTCCTGACCTGAGGTGATCCGCCCGCCTCGACCTCCCAAAGTGCTGGGATTACAGGCGTGAGCCACTGTGCCTGGCCCCATAATATAAACTTTTTTTTTTTTTTTGTAAATTTAAGTATAATACAAAAATGGAAAAGTGAACAAATATTAATTTTCCAGTAAGATGAATTTTGACAAGGTGAGCACATCTATGTAACCAGAACCCAGAGCAGGAAACAGGGCATGTCTATAACCTTCACATTCTTCTCCTCGTGCCCCTACCCCTGTCACTGTCATGCCCTTTAAGGGGGCCTACTCTCCTGACTCCCAGCACCACACTTTAGCTCTGCTTATTATTGACCTTTACGCAAATGCAATCCTGAGATGTGTAGCCTTCAGTGCCTGAGATCCCTTATTCTCAGTTTGGGTAAGAAAAAGAAGAATAAACAAACTGATTTTTTTTTCCTGTCATTTACTGGGCAACAGACCCCTTAGTTACAAGTCCAATTCTCATTCTTCTTCTCTAATAAACTTTTAAATTTTATGATTCCTTTAGCTTTACAGAAAAGTTGTAAAAATAGTACAGTGATTGCTAGTATATCACCTTCTGATTTTTCCTAATGTTAACATTTTACATTACCATGACACATTTATCAAAACTAAGAACTAACATTGACCCAGTACTTTAAACTTCAGGTGTTCCTCATATTTCACTAATTTTTCCATGAATGATCCCCACGCCACCCTTTTGCCCATCCTGGGACTACATCCTGGATACCACCTGGCACTTCCTCATTGTGTTTACTTAGACTTGGCTGGCCTTCAGTGGTTTCAAGACCTTGACAGATTGAGGAATACTGGTTAGATATTTTGTAGACTGTCAATTTATGTTTGTCTGTTGTTTTCCTTGTGATTAAACTGGAATTATAGGTTATGGAAGAATATCTCAAAGGGGAAGTTCACAGAATGACAAGGAGCCTATTATATCAATATAACATTCTGGTGATGTTAATCCTTATTGGTTTGGTTAAGGTAGTATTTACCTACTTTCTCCATGACAAAAATACCCTTTCTCCCCCTTTCATACTATATTCTTTGGCAGCGAGTCACTAAATACATGCCCCACTCAATGTTAAGATAGGAGCACAGGAATTATATTGCATCTCCTGGGTACCAGAGGGGACAGAATCTACCTACAAAATCTTCCTGTAAGGATGACTTGTCACTTTTCTTTCATTTATTTATTTATGAAGTCATTTCTTTACATCAGTATGGCCTCATGTATATTTATTTTATACCTCAGATTGTAATCTAGAACGATGTTATTTATTTTGTTGCTCCAGTTGTTCAAACTTTAGTTGTTAAGAAATTCTGGTGTCCCTTTGCCATACTATTATCCTTACTTATTTACTTATTTATTGAAGACTTCCTTACTTTTTGACACAGATCTTCTTGTTAATGCTCCAATGTTATCTGGTAATGCTGACTGTCATTTAAAAAGTAGAATTGAGGCTTATAGTAGGTCTGTAACTTGCCCAAGATCACCCAGGGAGTAAATGGTAGAACTCACTTTAAACCCAGAAACTCTGATGATCAAATCTTTAAGTTCTTGTCAATACATCACCTGCCTCACAACACACTTAGGGATAACTAAGGTCCCGAACTCAAGCAAGGACAACCTCATCACTAAACATCAGATAGTAAACTCTGAAACAACTTTCTGGTCTTGGTTCCTCTGGACATAGGATGGAGACTGTTGGCTACCTAGATTTACATTAATCTTGAAAGTTAAAATTAATTTAAAAATAGGGAAAGCCCTGGCCTCTTTTGCCAGTTTGGTATTCTTGTGGGCATGCTGAGGTCACTGAAAACTAATCGTGACTTGCTTTTTGTTTCTCATTCTCTTTTATCCTCTTAGGTATGTAGACTGTTGAGTTATATAGCTCTTCAAGTAGAGTTCTGTGATCAAACCACCTAAGCCTCTGGCTATTTTTGTCTCCATTACCATTTTCAGCCAAGAGAAGGGGTTAATTTTTAGAAGGTGACTTCACAGAGACTCTGGTCCATCGGTTACACATTTAAACAGGCATTGTTTTTAGCTGGCCAAAACACTGGACCTAAACTCAGGTTGGTTGAATTGCCATGTTAGAAATAGTCACAAGAGAATCTATCACCTGCACACAGGAAACAGCCATTTACGGTTATGAGTCAACACAATTTTCCTAAAAGGAACATGCAAAATGCTCACATTGGGGCATGTATACAAAATATGTACAGTAAGCATATAATGCTATACAGCTAAACGACATGGAAGTTAGGGGAACCAGCCCTTCCTGTACAGTCAAAAATCTAAGCATAACTTTTAACTTCCTAAAAACTTAACCTTTAATAACATACTGTTGACCAAAAGCCTTACCAGTAACATCAACAGTTGACTAACACATATTTTGAATGTTATATGTATTATATACTATATTATTACCATAAAGTAAGCAAGGGAAAATAAAATGTTATTAAGAAAACCACAAGGAAGAAAAAATGGATTTACAGTACAGTACTGTATTTATTGATACTGTAAGTTGACATTGCTTACAAAATGAATTGTCCGTCTGAAATGGTGGCAACTCTCGCTGCAGACCTCAATCTGCAGTCCATACCAAGAAATTCAACTGTTTCTTGTGATGTCATGACTTTTCTCTGCTCCTGGGGAGCACTTCCAGCATGACCGGTGGCACTTTGTATGAGTCCCATGGTGTTATTCAAGCTTTACTGTATTGCACTAAACAGAGTGAAAATTAAGTGAGAATCGTGAGAGATCACATTTTACTGTACTAGGCAATTTACTGGAGAGACAAACTGCTCATGCGGAGGTGATTAGCATCACACAGAGTTTTAAGTGGACAGTAGGAACACTTGAACTCACCATAACAGCAACTGGAGGTGGCTACAAAATTATTATAGTAGTACGGTTACATACTAGTTAATTGAATGCAGTTATGATTTAGTATTATATCTTTCTGTTTGTTTACATTTCTCTATGCATGGTCTGTGTGTGTGCATGATTTTTGATAATTTTTAACTTGTTATAATAGATTTGTGCATATTTTATGATAATTAGTAAGTAACAAAATAGTATCTACATACATTTTATGCATTAATGACATATCTAACTTTTTCCTATTTTTTGGTATGTCTAGGCTTTGTGGTTCATCAGTGAGTTTTTTCAAATTGTCAAAAATCTCTAAATATTTTAAAATATATTTGTTGAAAAAAAATCTGTGTATAGGTGGACCCACATAGTTCAAAACCCTGTTGTTCAAGGGTCAACTGTGCTTATGAATTGAGAATGATGCACTACACTTAGATTAAGTCAGACAAAAGACTCAGCACATTGAGAACACTAGTCTTTTTGTTTGTTTGTTTCCCAGAGATGGTACTTCATTCTTGTTGCCCAGGCTGGAGTGCAACGGCACGATCTCGGCTCACTGCAACCTCCACCTTCGGGTTCAAGAGATTCTCCTGCCTCAGCCTCCCGAGCGACTGGGATTACAGATGTCTGCCACCACGCCTGGCTAATTTTTTTTTCTTTTTTTTTTTCTTTTTCTTTTTTTTTTTTTTTTTTTTTTTTTTTTTAGTAGAGTTGGGGTTTCACCATGTTGGCTAGGCTTGTCTCAAACTCTTGACCTCAGGTGATCCGTCCACCTCAGCCTTCCAAAGTGCTGGGACTACAGGTGTGAGCCACCACACCTGGCCTGAGAGTGCTAGTCTTTATCATGCCATAGCAGTTCACTTAGATTTCTGGAAAAAAGGTCTCCTTATCCAAGAGAGGAAAGCTCCACATTTTAACAGTTCCATCCAATTTCTACTGAATTTATAAATATCAGAATATACTGTAAAGAATAAGTTAAAAAAATTTCAAGTCATGACCCTGAAAGTAAAAGACCCATAGTTGAATGGTATACAAAATACTCTGACAGTATCACAGGATGAAAATAAAAGTATTAATGGCCACCATACAATTCCAGATTATTAACAGTGGTATGTGCCTCATGCAAGGTGTGAGAGCTTACACTATCATTCCTTGACATATTATCAATCCATTTCATCATTCTGAGGTTAAATGTTTAATGATGTGAATGAAAAAGTGATGTAAAACTGCATTTTTGACACAGAACTGAGAATGTGTTTATACATATAACCCAGGAAAGCACTGATTGATCTGTGGGAGTGACTCTAAAATGGATGCATCTCATTTCTCAACCAATGGCATAGAATTGCTGGAACAAAAAGGCAGTACTGGAAATCATAATATTTGCTCGAGTATTGATTAGTAGAAAACAGATTATCCTATTATTGACAAAGACACACTTTGCCCATTAATTTGGGTACAGAACTTTTCCAAATCATTTTGATGAGCTTCTCAAAGTCTGAATTCCCTTGCCAGAACGTTACCCCCAAAATGTCTTTGCCACTCACTGATTTCCCTTTTCTTCTCAGGCTAAAATTATTTTTGGATCAAGGGGAAATAGAAACGAGCAAAAACAATGGAACAGAACACCCTCACTATCTCTGAACCTCTAAGTTCTGTGAAATCTATGGGAGAGTGACTATGTCTATGAACTTTGGCTCCATTGTCATTTGAGACAAATGTCGGTGGTTCTCTTTCATGACTGTGTGATTGAAACAATGAGGTCTCTAAGCATCATGCATTATTGAAGATGTATGGTTTGGTGGAGGCTCAGGGACTGGACCAAAAGTCACATCCAGACAAAAACTGTAATTACCAGTCATGGACAAGTTAGACAAAGCCCCAGGTGGAAATGCTATCCTCTAGTCATAGCTCTTTTGGGAAAATCCAAAAGTAAAATATAATATGAACTTATTGTGGCTATCAGATAACAAAAAGTCAAGCTCAAAGACAGAAGTGCAGCAATAGTTTTAGAGTATTGGATACCTTAAAAAATTATAAAATGTTTTGAGGCATACTTTGCCTGCAGGACACCAGGCTGAGCAATCTTAGGATGAAAATATCCAGAAAAGATGTGTTGTGTTTGCTGTCAACTTACTGGAAAGATGAAACATACCCTCTTGAAGCACTAGAGAGTGATTACAAAACAATCCATGCAAAATTACACAGTGTGGTCATGACAAATTGACACCAAACGGAGGGAGAATGAGGGGGTCAGCATGGTATCAGAAATGGATAGAGGAAGTCTCCACATGCATCAAGTGTAATTTTGGGGGGGATATCTTGTTAATTTGCTAATATAATTCTAATTTGCAGATGGCCAGAGTAGGCACTTCGAACCTAAACAATGTTTAGAACATTATAGCGTTCTATTAAGACTAATTATGACATCTTTTAGTTTTGGCAGAGGAATTTTCTCTTTTGAACACTGTTGTATCCCCAGTAACCAGAACACTGTCGGATACACAGTAGGCAATTGATTAATATCTCTTCTTTAGGTGAACATTTTAAAAGCAGTCATAAAAAAGGATGAGTTCATGTTCTTTGCAGGGACATAGATGAGGCTGGAAACCATCATTCTCAGCAAACTAACACAAGAACAGAAAACCAAACACCGCATGTCCTCACTCATAAGTGGGAGTTGAACATTGAGAACACATGGACACAGGGAGGGGAACGTCACACACTGGGGCTTGTCGGGGGATGGGGGGCTAGGGGAGGGATAGCATTAGGAGACATACCTAATGTAGATGACAGGTTGATGGGTGCAGCAAACCACCATGGCACCTGTATACCTATGTGACAAGCCTTCATGTTCTGCACATGTATCCCAGCACTTAAAGTATAATTTAAAACAATCAAATAATGTCAAAAAAAAAAAAATTAAGGGAATCTGTCAAAAGGATATGGGAAATGCCTTGGAGGGGCTTCTATTGATAAATATGGGAAAATATGAGCATCAAATAAACAATGATATTAATAGAAATACACACACACTCACACACACACACAATAATATAGTTGCCTTGGTAGTCCACAAGACCAAGCCCAAGTCTGATAGTCCTGTTCATGGCTATGATTTATTACAGTGAAAGGATGAAAAGCAAAATCAGCAAGGGGAAAAGTCACACAGAGTGCAGTCTAAAGAAAATAGTTGCAAGCTTCTGAGAGTCCTCTCCTGGTGGGGTCACATATGACACACTTAATTTTTCCAGAAATATTTGTGACATGTATACAATATTGTCTACCAGGGAAGCTCAGTAGAGCTGAGTGCTCAGGTATTTTATTGGTGGCTGGTCACATAGGCACCCCTGCCATCCAACTTTGACTACCAAAATTCTAGATACCTAGAGGAAAGTAGGTAGTCAGTCTAAATAATATTGTTTGTGTACACAGTTTAGGTGCAATGAGGCATTCTTATCAGAGAAAAATGGGGACTATCTCAAAATACATGTTCCCAGATGGCAGCCAAGGGCCAACCTTGCAAGCAGGCTTGAAGATATCTGACTCAGGCCTGCTGTGTTAACTTTTTTTTTTTTTGTACAATAGTTCTACCTATTTCCCTTTTGGGAATATCTGACTTCTTGTAGAGATGAAAATCCTAGAAAGAAATTTGGAGGTTTCTTAGCTAATTTGATTGTGTGTATCTTTCCAAAGTGGGTATACTTCAGAGGCATGCCTTATTTATAACATAAAATGAGTCATTTTACCACCTGCATTATCAGTCATTATAAGCCTTTGTGTTAGTTGCTAATATTCATCAAGTTCAAACGGTGCTCCGTGCATCATATGCCCATACCGATACATTATCTTAAAGATTTTATCTATGTTTATTTATTCATAATATTAATAATAATATATTTTATTTCAAAAGCTATGATAAAAAACATATAAGTCAAAGATAAATCTCAATTAACAGTAGAGGTTAAAATTCTCTAAAATTCCAGGGAAATAGGCTGTGTCAATTTAAAATTGTCAATTTCTTTTGCCAACACTTGTGTCTCATAAAGAAATGGAAACAGGTGTAACAACTTGAAGACATGGTTGGGTGCCATTAATGCTAGAAGAAAAGTGCAAATGCTGATTCAATGATACAACTATTTAGAATACATAGTATATAGCATTTTATCAGAGAAATTATTTCCTAACATTCTAAATCATAGTTATAATGCTAAGCACATTTGCATTTTCCATTAAATATGTCCACCTCCTACGTATATTGGAATGGAGTAGCAAGTTTCTGATGTTTTCTTCCACTTAAATACTCACTGTCTTTTTTGTTCCCTGTTAACTATGTTCATGAGCCATTAACACAATCCACAGTGTCCATTCAGCAATCTACAGTCATCTACCTCTCCCCAATAAAGGCGGATGGCCGTCATGTTTAAGAAGGTTGAAGACTTCTTACATAAGATTTTTTTTCCAGAGAAAACTTATTTTCAAACAACTTTTACTTGAAAGTCCAAGCGAAAGTGAAAAACAGAGCTTCAGAAGAGCGACAAATTGGGAAAACTCAACACTGTGCTTACTTCCTCTCTTCATTTTCCACGCCCAGCAGCTCCTGAGTGACACAGGCAGATTTCTAGAAATTAATCAAACTACTATTTCCTCTACTCATTCCAGCATTCATTTGTTTATTAATATGCAAATAAGTTAATTTGATCAAGTCTACAGCGCTAGTTCAGTGGGCGAAGCAGATGAAAGTTGACCTGACTCCAAAGCCTATGCCTGAAACAAAACATGGCATTATTGAACTTCTCCACTGTTTCTCAGGTGATTTATCTCTGATCCTGGCTTCTCTATTCAGAAATGGAGAAAAGAAGTCCCAGAAAGGGCAAGTCACATGTACAAGCCTTCTTTGCTGTTTGATATGACCTAACATTTGAATTTATTTCTTTACTCCCAAAATATGGAATTGGCTACTATATTATACCAGAATAGTGGTTTTATGTCTCTTAGTGTTACGGTTCATTCTTCTTAAATATATATATTTTTTCTCCTCCTTTTTGTTTCTTATATTCTGTAGTTACACTTTTGTCTTTTGCCTGTAAATTTCAATCACCAACATCATTATGTGAGAATCAGCAAGTCCTTTGTGTGGTATAAATTAATACTCATAATATGATATAAAGGGAAAAAGAGCCTCATCTTATCCTTACTCTTGTCTGATAAATATATGTTACAGTAAATTACCTAATTAAACAAGCATAACATGAAAATTAGATGTTTGTTTCTATACATCTTAGAAGAAGTAACCATTTTCCTTTTTGTGCTATTTATTATTCTTTCAATTTGCAAAAGCTGAGTAATCAGGAATTCCACACCATAGCTTTAATTGCAAGCATATCCACTAAGTGCTGATGCGGGATATTCTGTTGCTGAGCTTTTTAAAATGACAACTTTTTCTCTTCCCTTTTTTTCAGTAATTAAGGTGGCCTTATATAATCATACCTCACACTTATCAGCACAATATTCTTCTCTAATATGTACTGTTTCCTTTAGTAGTCCAATTACTTGACAAAGGACAAAGATGATGACAATAAGAATAGCCATAATACTAGCTAAAGTTGGTTGTCTGCATACCATGTGCTAAACATTACTGTAAGCATTTGAAATGTATTGTTTCATTTCATAATGTCAAGAACATTATTTTAACATTTCTGAATGGATCAAAGACAAACTAATCCAACTCACTGGAATTGATTCTTCTCTGGTGCTCTGCGTCACAAGGAATTGGGACTGCACACTCATGTGTTGTACATCACACTGCCTTGGGCCATTATTTAACTTCCCATCTCCATCTCTTTGTGTACTAGTTATTATTAATCGATGTATTCATTTATCAGAAGGCTGAAACTTGGTGATTTCTTTTTCTATAATCTCTCTCTCCATATCACATGTACTTCAGGCTCTGCAAATAGTATCTCCTAAATCAGGGCTTGTCACACTCTAAGGTGCATATGAATCCCTGGGGATCTTGTTAAAATGCAGATTCTGAATCAGCAGGCCTGGGGTGTATCTTGACACCATGCTAGTGGCTCAGAAACCACACTTTGAGAAATGAAGTCCTCAAAAATTCTAGAATCGATCATTTACTCTCCATTCCTCATCACTTTCTTGTTTACGAGAGAGGGACAGAGGACCCCATCTGTGAATGAGTTCATGGGACTAAACTCCAACATGCCAGTGTTTTCTCATATTGCTCAGGAAATAATTCTTGTTCTTTTTCTTTATCTTTCTTCCCTATTTAACCTTGTAAAGCTCCAGTCAGGCATAAAACATATTCCCCTGTTACTATAGTAAGACAGCATATATTTGTAAGCTTTTGATTTTGTATTGAAGATCATAAATGTTTTTGGGTTTTTCAGAAAAACTATCCCCCAGAACCTGTATATGATGGCTCTTAACCCAGATGTTTTAATGCCTTAACCCAGTAAAGAGTCAATTTCCAGAATGTCTCTGATGGGCATTTACACAAGAGCCTGGTGAAGTTCATCCTGTGGGCTGGCTTTTAGCGAACCTCAAACTGCAAGCTAATTTTCCAAAGACATAATGGTGAACCTTTTTAACCCTTGGAGTTGATGTCATTTTCCCAGGGAACCTACTTCATTCACTTTCTTATCCTTAGGAAAGATCCCCACCTGAAAATATTTTGCTTTTGAAACAAAGTACATGAATTAGTGGCAGCATGTGAGAGGATGCTGTTAAACAAGATTGAAGGGAGAGGTGTGGTGGAAAAATATTATAAAAAATGCTCAAGTGCTTTAATTGGTAAGTCAAGGAAACACACACGAAAGTAAAGTTTTTTTTCTCTACCTAAAAGATCGGCCAAAATTAAAACAATCACATCCGGTATTACTACTCATAATACTGTGTATAAACAAGTTTAAGAGAAATTTGGAAACATATGCATTAGAAATGTACATGTTCTTTTCCATGTGCAGTGATTCAACTACCGAGAATTTATTCTAAAGAAATTACTAGGCTAGGCTAGTGCGTAAGTATAGTTTATATATATATTTAGATAAACACAGGATGAGTATAAATCGCATTTCTCAAGATATTAAAAATTAAAAACAAAATATTAAAATACAGGAAAATTGTTAATTAGATTGAACCATAAACAAGTATTTGATTATCTATGACCTAAAAAGTCATTTTTATATAGTTCAATTTAATTATAGTACATGCAAATAATAGAATATCAGCACATCATTAAAATGTACTCATATATGTAGGTATGAATACAGAAAACACATACAGAAGGCTTTCTACCTTGAGGGTTCGTCAAAGAATTTTCTTCTTCTGATGACATGATAATATGTGTTATTAGAAAAGTCATTTCCAGTTATTGTATTGGAATTCAGTAATTACTTTTTCAATAAGAAAAGTGAAAACTATTAAAAGCAAAAATGTGAAATAAATTAGCTTTATATCCTATACTCAATTAAACTATTATAGCAAGAAGGTAATGAATTTAGATAATTTGAGGATAGGAATAAGGCTTTACAAAGCAGAGATTTAATACTCTTCTAAAATCCATTAAAATACACTAAAAGAAGATCACAGCAAAGCGGGTAGCCCACAGACACTTCAGACGAATTGTGGTGTGCATGCTAAGCAGGTAGAAAGAGAGTTTTTGGTCTCAGAAGTCTTAGAGGCACATGCACAAATTGGCTTAAGCATGTAAAGAGTGGCGTGGTGACAGCGTGCTGAACAGCAAGGCTGAGTTTTCCACCAGCTTCATTGTTTTAGAGAGCAGCAAGACAGGTCTGTTCTTTAGCCATGTGTTCGCTCAAGGAATCCAAATAATATTCAAGCAGTCATTGATTTATAAGCCTTTAACTTATTATAAAAAGTATACTTAAAAATGATAAACTGTTCTTATCTCCCTGATCAAAACTCTCCAGGGCTTTCTAATGCATTTGGAAGTAAAACCAGTTTCCCTACCAGGGATTAGAAAGCTCTATGGCTTCCACGTTTTGCCTGTCTCTCCAGGGTCACACTCCATGGTTCACACTGGCTTTCTCTCTGTTTCTAAAACAAGCTATACTCATTCCTGTCCTCATGTTTTCGCACTTGATGTTCTCTCTGCTAGGAATACTCATTCTCCTGATATTTGCAAGACTGAAAACTTATCATTTAACCTGGCTCGGATGTTAACCTCTTCAGAGTTCTCCAACCACCAGCCAAATAAAATAATCCCCTACCCTACCCCAGTCATTTTCTATGACATCACTGTTTCTTAAGTTTTCTTCCCAATGCATATCAGCATCTGACACTCCTTTTTGTCTGTCTCCTGTGATTCAAATGTGAACCCCATGAGAGAGAGTAGGATGTATCCCCAGTTCCTAGAACCGTGCCTGTCACAGAGATGCTCAATATGCTATGGAATAAGCACCATGGACAGCAGGGGAGTGGTCAGGACTTTTCCAATTGTGTGATTAGAATGGTTGAGGGCAGCAGCTATGAAATGATGGACAGTCCATGGATTCCCAATTTTCCAGAGTCCCAGCCGGAGCTGGCCCAGGTGACTTTCTTGACCAAAACAACACACTGCTTTGGTTGTTTTGTTTATTTGCTTTACTTCACTTCGATATGAACTAAATTACCAGTAACCAGATCAGTGCTCAATAGTGGTTTATATTACTTCTAATACAATTAAAACACCTGGAGGTTCTGGAATGGGCTCCTAATGAGACATTTTTCTACCTGATAATTTCTGTATTTTTTACATATTCACCGTGACTTTTTAAAGTACAATTTTACTTTAGTGAATCTGGATTGTAGAATTATGCATGTCTGTCTTTCATTTTCTAAACATGATGTTACACTTCAATATTGCTGTAATTCTTTTCAAAATACACCATGGCTTCATTTGAAGATGCCTCACCATCTGGGCAGACACCTTTCTCTTGCTTCTTGAAAATCACTGAAGCACAGCAACGTTTCTCCACCCATTATTCTCCTACCCTGGAGGGTGCAAAGATGTATTTTAAGGAGCCCTTGAGAATACGTATCCTTCTAAAGAAACAAGTTGCACCAAACACAAATCATTAAGGTAAACAGTTAAAGGAAGACTTATATTTAAAACACTAATGTTATTAGGAGAACAAAAATTCTATCAGTCATTCACACTGTAGAATAATTTAGCTTAATCAGTTTATTTCTTCCCTAAAACACAGCTCACAGACACTGCTCTGTGAGACTCTAAGTTTTGCTAGAAAGAAGAAGAAAACGATTACTTTTGTCTGATGAAGCTGCTGCTCTTGTTCTCCAAATAGGAGTATCTGGGCACAAGGTATTGGTATAAGAAGGCCACAGATAGGTGAAAATGAAAATGGAGCTGTGTGTGCTGAAATAAACCATTTTTAAACCTTGCTTATTGGTCTGGAGTTCCAAAAAAGAAAATGTGATTACCTTCTTCCACATTTTCATTGCTGCCAGAATACAGAATTTAGATTACTCCTCTTAGTGGTTTATTTAACCTCCTTATAGTTTAAGGCATCTTTTACAGGTTAACATGGAATAACTAGACCCCAAACCTAATTAATAAAATAAAATAAATTCTGAATTTAAAATCCATTGTACAAAGTCTTCAGCTCCCCCTTAGACTGTCACTTCTCAAGGGTGGGGCTACATTATATTCACTGTTAAACTGCCAGGGCCCTATACACTGTCTCTACAGTAAATCTTCAGTGAAACTTCTGAGCATACAAGGTGAGATTTGGGGACACAAATGCTTCTCATTTGAGGCCTGTGTTTTAGATTTCCTAATTTAACGAGCTGTTCACTGTTTGTGTCTTTGCACTTCACGTGGCTCCAAGATGGTATCTAACTTTTCCTTCTCAGGATACTATCTTCTTGCTTGCCTAAACAAGGTTCTTTCCGCTCCAGAAAAAAAAGGGTCCAGTTAGGTGTCAGCCTCCCAGCAGGAGAGAGCAGACACCTAAGACAGTAAGAGATAGAAACGGCCACTTCTCACCTTAGACTAGGCAGCAGTGTGAGAAGAAAAACTTAAGGAAAAAAAACCAGCAAAGCATGCCCTCTTCTCATCGCCTCTGCCAAATCAACAGCGTGATCTCTATTTTTATTAACATTATGAAACACACAGTTCTCAAAAATAGAACAGGAGGAGGGATGAGGTGTGGGTAAACAGTTCAGCCGTGCACATCCTTCAACCATCCAGTGACCAGAAAGGACTCCAACCCCACTTTCCCTAGAGAGTCAACAAGTTCTTACAGCTGCAAGGTGACTGGATGCAAGGCGAAATAAATGAGCAAAAATACAACACCCAGAGTGGGGAAGACTTGAAAAACGTTTAATTAAGAGAAAAAAAAAAATGTTGGCCTCTCAGTGTCTTACACATGCTGTGAGGGCAGAGAAGAGTAATGTGAGTACCTTCCTTTTACAGCTCAGTCTAATTTGGCATGCCATTATAATATCTAGCTCAGTTAGCAAATGACTGGAAACACTGCTTTCTGCAATTTTCCCTAAAATATGACAGTTCTATAAGTTGTTCTATTGATGTACTTGAAACCAACCCAAGATGGGAGCAACTATATTCTTAATTTTTATTACCAGGGAACTGTGATAGGTGCCTGTGTGGAGTTCCCTGAGTGACAAACTGCATATTATGGTTATGGATAGTGTGGAGGGAAAGAGTTAACCAATTTCAGGAACGAAGAAACCTAGAATCCCAGCATTAGAGATTAGCCTGTTTGGATCAACCATGTGCTCTCTGGAATAATATTTTTTATAGGAACATATTTGAGAAGGTTTTATGTAATAGGCAGTCGCCAGTGATATCTTCACATCAAAGGGGGCATGCATATCTTGAAGTCACTGAATGGGGAAAAAGAACAGAAGGTAGGGTTTTTAAACCTACCTCTTTTTAAAGAGGTAAAAGAAGAAAATATTTTTAAGTGTCTTCAGTTCTAAAGAAAGGAATTGAGGACAGATGCTGTTGTTTCTTATAAATAGGGTGACCTTGGGTAATTATATAACTTGTTTGAACTCTGAACTTTATCTGTAAAGTGAGTGATAGTTGAGGGAGTCAAAAATGAATGGGAAGAAAGCCAAAATAGTGTTATTTTATCAGGTTAGTCGACACTACAGGAGGTTCTTGATCCCAGTGGCACTTCTGTGAACCCTCATACTGTATTTCAGATTTTTCATGTCAGATCCCAACCCCCATTACTCAAGGATAGCCCCACAGACATTAACTCCCTTGTCATTCTGGCTTTGGTTGTACATGTGCAGGTCATCTGGCATCTCTTGCCACAGCCTTAGAGAAACCCCAAGGCAGGAGGCAGAAATGGGTCATTGGAGGATTCACAGAGAACAAAAGGAGGTTCTGTCTAGGAAAAATCGATCACTACAGCAGTGACTAGAGCGAGAGGGAGGATGGGGAATATATACAGGGGGAGGGAGGAGAGATGGGGGGGTCTTATTCTGTCACCCAGACTGGAGTGCAGTGATGCAAACAGCTCACTGCAGCCTAGGCCTCCTGGGTTCAAGCAATCCTCCCACCTCAACCCTCCAAGTAGCTAGGACCACAGGTGTGTGCCACCACACCCAGCTAATTTTTGTATTTTTTTTTAAGAGATGAGTTTTCATCATGTTGTCCAGGCTAGTCTCGAACTCCTGGGCTCAAATGATCTGCCCTTCTTGACCTGTCAAAGTGCTGGCACTACAGACGTGCACCAGCATGCCAGGCAGATGGAAAATATTTTAAGTTACCCAAAAGAAGCATCAAATGCAAATATTTTATGTTTATATGTTTAGTTATTTAATAACTGTTTCCTGTCTCTATGAACTCCATGAAAGCAGGTAAATTGTTTTTACTCACTCTTGTTATACCTGTTCTGTCTTTGACCCTATAGATGGTGAAAATGTGTTAAGAGATGGAAAGTACAGAACATAGTTACCTTCAAATTTCAACTATGATTTTTTTGTATTTTAATTCTGAGGCATATTTATTGTCATTTATTTGCCAATGATAAATTTCTTTAAGCACGTTACATTTCTTTAAGCAGCTTTCCTTTTTCTATTAACTATTTTTACTATTTTCGCTTTGCTGCAGTTTTATATTTCCAATAACTGAGTTACAGATCTTTTCAAAACTTGTTTACATTTAGATACTTTAATTTAGCTTTTATACTATATTGTTACATTTCTTTAAACCCTTGTTAAATTAGCTTTTAATTTTATTTTATTTTATTTTATTTTTTTTTTTTTTTTTTTTTTTTTTTTTTTCA
>NC_037680.1:9340999-9437564 GCF_003255815.1 Theropithecus gelada
AGTGCAGTGGCCGGATCTCAGCTCACTGCAAGCTCCGCCTCCCGGGTTCCCGCCATTCTCCTGCCTCAGCCTCCTGAGTAGCTGGGACCACAGGCGCCCGCCACCTCGCCCGGCTAGTTTTTTTTTTTATTTTTTAGTAGAGACGGGGTTTCACCGGGTTAGCCAGGATGGTCTCGATCTCCTGACCTCGTGATCCGCCCGTCTCGGCCTCCCAAAGTGCTGGGATTACAGGCTTGAGCCACCGCGCCCGGCCAGCTTTTAATTTTAATGATTGTGTTCAGAGATCCTTTTTGTTTCTAATCTGTATTTTAATTTTCCTTGCAAAGGTAATGGTTTATGTTTTTGGATTTAGCATATTCTATCAATTCTTTCTCATTTTATTATTACACAGGCACTGAATGGTAGAAACTACAAGGAAGAACTACACTATCTCCCTCTTTTTGTAACACAAAGCTGAGGAGTGTTTTTAAGCTGAGGTCTGGTGGTCTTTACTCTGTTCTTTTCACTGCACTCTGTGGGTTGCATCATGTGAAATTACTGAAACAAGCTAATTTGAAATCACTGAAATTATTCTCAAGAAAAGCTGGGATATGCTAATGTTTATTTTAAGGATGCAGTTAACATAAAATGCAACCATAGTCACTATCTACTTACTTACTTTTGCATAATCTGTTTATCATGGCTGTGAATGCTATGAATTCCGAAATGCAACTATAAAATGAAAAGAAGAGTTCAACTGGTCTTGAAAACAACAACACTCAATTGACCCTTTAACTTTCATGTCTTCTAGAAATAGGTCAATATTAGTCAATGTAACTCTCCCTTACTCAAATGGGTGCCTTCAGATGCTATAAACCCATTATAGTTTCTATAAATTAGAATTAGAATATTCTAATTCTATGGAATTTTCTCTTTCTCACTCTGTCTGACTTTTTGTAAAAGAGCCAAATATAAATCAAGTAAATTGCTGCAAAGTTAAGTGTGTGTGTGTATGTGTGTGTATATATATATTCCACAAGTTTCACTGGAGGTAAGACTCAGTCACTTCTTAACTGTATGTCTTTCATTCAGCAACTTGTTTATTCTATCTTAATCTCCATCTCTCCTTATATGCAAAATTAAAAGAAAAATAGAAGACTATCCATTCTCATGATTAGTATTCATACTAATCTTCATACTAATGAAGGTTCCAATAAAAAATATGCAACATACATGCACACACACACACACAACTGTAATTAAGTAGGCTGAGGCTCAGCTTCAAAAGTTGACTTTGAAAACTCATGATTCTTTAATGTCTTCCATTGTTAGTCAGGATAATACCCAGGGTTGGCCACTTTTAGTTATTCTAACGCTAAAGTGTGATGATGCATTTGTGTAAGAGATTTAAAGAATTAAAAAGTCTCATACACAATTTCATTTACCTTGTAAAAGCAAAAAACGCAGTACATGTTTTTATTAAGAACATGATGATTATGGAAAATTTAGAAGATGCAGGTGAAGAGAGACAAATGTGGATGGTCCTGGACACTCCTTCCCGTCCTTTTCAATAAATGAGCAAGCAGCTGGCTCTGCAGACCTTGAACTCATTGGAAGAACAGGCAGATACCAGAGGCTGAGCTCATGAGGCTTGGCCCTTTTGAAAAGATCATTGTCTTCTCAAGATACTCCCACTATTATATACTCACCTAGATTTGCCCTGCTTCCCTTTTCCTATATATATAAGCTGTTAGGGTGAAGGGGTTCTCTCCCAGGGGTCTTTTTACAGCATGTCAAGCTCTGCTGGTTTCAGCATAACTCTTGATGAAAAAAACAATATGGACTTCTATATTATTTGCTGTCATATTGCTATCAATGAATCTTTTCAAATGCCTGCACCATGTATGACAAATAACGGATCTATCTGTGCCTTCTGCAAAGGAATAATAAATAAATGAACACATAAGCAAACGTTAAGTCATGAATCCCACCATCCATGGATAATCACTTGCTGATACTTTAAACAGTGTTTGGCTTCATTCTGAAATGTTCAAGTATTTGGAGATTCACAGCTAAAAGCAACTAGCCTCTATGAGCTTTTCCAACTTTTTTTTTTTTTTTTTTTTTTTTTTTTTTAAGGCAGACTGACAACAGTGATGTCATCACAAGGATTTAGAAAACTAGAACATTTTGCCTTTGAACTATATGTGTGGAGAGATTTCACTGGATAAATGGAAGTTCCTAGGTACTATTACATTCTCTCTGCAAAATGTTATTTTGGATTTATTCATTCACTTATTTATCTTATCCAACTATTTTTGCTAACTAAAAGCACATAGGACTTTGTGAGAATTAAGAGTTGTACAAAAAGAGAGAGAGGGAGACGTTAAATATGTTTCTCATCTTCTGAAACTTGGAACTTATATCCTAGTAGGAAAGATATGACAAGTACATGCAAATTAAATGTCTCATTCACCATTCTATTCACAGTAACTGACAAATGAACCTCAATAGAATAATCTTCCCAATCAGATTGTAATGCTCTTGACTTAAACACTGTCTCATATCCATTCTCAACATGGCAAAATTTTCATTCATGATACCAAAGATAAAAATTCATTCATTTAACTAGGTAGCCTACTAATTTAAAATATTCTACACATGTCAATAAATCAACCAATCAATTAAACATCTAAGATATCTTAAATGCAATTTAACAAAATTTCTTTCTGATAATCATAATAATGCCCTTTAAATACCAAACAACATTTTGGAGGAATGTCATAGCTACATAAATGCAGTTGTAATTTAATAGTGTGTTATTGTAGTAATAGTTATTGTAAAATTTAAATGGAACTTAGTGATAACAAATAAGTAAATCTTGTTTTAATATATAAACATGTTGTTCATAGCTATCTTGAACCTAAATTCCTTCCAGTACCCTAAGGAATTAAAATAATGATTCAAACTTCTGAAATTAGATTGGAACTTAGGCTGGTGCTTACTTTGACTAATTATAAGTCTTTTAGATTTTCCAAGAAATATAAAGATCACACATGAAGGATATTTCATGAGAAAAATAAGTATGATAATTTGTCACTTGTTTGTTTTCTTAAAACCAAGCTATCCTAATAGTTGGAGTTAGATAAGTTAGATGACAAAAATACTCTATATCATCATAACAGTTTTGCCTGCCTTATCATATTTGATCCTGTGAGTAAGGCAGGGAAAATCAATCATCCCTCCTTTCCTTCCCTCCCCTCTTATGTTATCCTCAGGTGAAAATATTTTTGGAATTTTTGATAAACACGATCACAGAAGCATGAATAACTAAATCCCACCTGCTAAAATAGCAGTACTGGCCGCATTTCTGGGTCTATCAGATTATTTTAGTGCAGGGTTGGGCATCCCTAATACCAGAATATTGTAAGAGAGGGTAATCACAGGTCAGGGCTGGTCATGAACAGACCATGCAATCAAATGAGATGAAAGGCGAAGTTATGTTGGGATATGAAAAAGTCCTAAGAGTAAACTGGTATCAGCTTAGACCATATCAAAATTAGCAGCTTGTATGTAAGAAGTCAATCATTACATTTTATAAGATATGAAAGGAATAGGTCTTCTGGAAAATCAGGAGTCCTCTGCTACCCTAGATATGGGATAACTTTGATCAGAGGTGGTTTAGAACCTTGGGTAGCTCTCAGGGAGCTGGCTCTTGTTCTGTTAATAAAGGCCATACTGAACAAACGTATACCTATGTTTATATTTATGTCTATATGAAGACAGAAAAATCTCAGAAGAATCTGGTTGCCTGGTTTTGTTTTTTGTTTTTTCTCATAGTTAGCTTAGTCTTTATGAAACACAACCTTCTTCATTCAGATGAAGAGCATTTAGTCTCCACATCCACATCCAGGAGAGAAAGCCAGTTGATTTTATGTAGTCTGTAAGTTTCACAGGGGTATACACTAATTAGAAGGTCTGATTGTAGCAGAGGAACTCTGTCTGCTGCAACACTGGATGATTCAGGCCCCAGAGGTACCAACTCCACTGGACTAAAAACAGAGCCCAGGCATGTAAAGTTTAAGACTATGAACTCTCAAGACAGCTGCTTTCTGGCATTGAATTAACTAGGGTGCTACTAGGTTTTACAGTAACAATAAAGGGGAGAATAGATTATACATTTTTTTTTATAACTAACATGGGATTGTGACACCACTAAACTGTGCCTTGTCTTTCGATCAATTAAATTCATAATTTATTTTAATATGCTAGTACCCTATGGCAGAGGCTGGCAAGACTCATCAAATCCATTTTATCTTCCATCAGAGCATACAGGTGGACTATGTTTTCCAGCTTCCTTTGGAATTAGATGCAATCATGTGACCGATTTTAAACCAGTAGGATTCTTCATGAAAGTGGTATATACCATTTCCAGGCCTGGTTCATGTACTCTCCTGTGCAGGTTTCCATGATTTCTTTTCTATTTTACCTGCCAGTCAGATTAAGGGAGTCAGTGGAACTCTCCAAGACTCTAGACTTTAACAAAGCCATTAGATGGATGAAGCCTGGAACCCTAAATAATTGCATGAAGAAGAGACAACCTTCCACCCAAGCAAACTTAAGTTTACTGTAATATAAATGAGAGATAAACATCTACGTTGGTAAGTAACTAAAACGTGAAGCTGTTATAGAAAGTAGCCACTGTGGCTAATGTTATATGACTGAATAGATATTTTTGAATATGATACATATGATCAAATCACATTTATATGAAAGTGCAGGTCTCAGCTATGAGCCATGACACTTGAGTTTTAATGGGCCAAATATTTTGCATATATAATATACTTTAGGGACTTGCATTTTGAAATAACCTTCTTGACCCAGAGAGTAAGACTCAGTCTATTGTTTGTAAGTGTCATCCCTTAATATTAATAAAAGCCATACTGAACAAACATATACCTATGTTTATATTTATGTCTTTATGCAGACAGAAAATCTCAGAAGAGTCTGGTTGCCTGTTTGATTTTTTTTTCCTCATAGTTAGCTTAATCTTTACGAAACATAAACTTCTTCATTCAGATGAAGAGCATTTAGTCTCCACATCCACATCCAGGAGAGAAAATATTTGTAAGTGTCATCCCATAAAATAAGCTTAAAGATGATAATGATTAGGGTAATGAATGATAATGATGATGCTAATATCTGTAATAACTTATTTAATTTATAGCCCTTATTAGTAATGTATTTATTTAACTGTCTCACTCTTTTTTGGACATGTTTAAGATGATTGCTATTACTCCCATTTTAAAGGTCTTGAAGCTGAAATCCAGAATAATGTTAACTAACTAATAAAAGACAGAGGACAAATTCAAATTCAGATCTTCAGATTATTGACTACCTAAAGTCCATGCTTTAACATTACCCTACAATTATTTAAGCAGAACCTGTCATAAAATTGCAGATCTGAGTCTAACTTAAAGAACAGTGAGCTCTTTGACTATGTAACTTCATAGAACTTACTATAAAGCATCTTGGTTCTGCGGCTCAAAGGATTTCTGTTTAATGATGTCATTACCATATAGCCAGGATATAACACTGCATTTAAGAGATGTAAAGTAGTCATTTAAATATTTACTACTTTGGGCTTCGTATCTATTACTGATAGAAGCTTTGGGATGAGGATTTAAATACTACTTTATATTTATTCCTTAAGCTCAGCCACAGAGCATTTCCACACAAGACATTCAGCAATTCTGAAAGGGCTACTTCTTCCCAGCCATTTGCATTTGGTCAAACTTCTTTCTTTTCTTGCTGTTTATGACTGTAATAAGTGGCATAATATGAAGGACTGAAATGGGGAGGTTGCTAACTTTTCAAAACTTTTTCTAGAAGAAATATAATTTAGTAGGAATAATATATCCAAAAGTAATACTCAAAAAAGGGCCCTGAAAACCCTCTTCAGAAATGTATGTGGGTAATACATTTCTAAGGATTATGATTTGTACAGTGGAAAATTCATGGGCGATTCAAAAAAGTTGGACCAGGAAGAAAGGAAGCCATTTCCAGCACAAGGCAGCGTTTCCTAGGCTGCAGAATTATGAGGTCTGAATGTGACTTGTTGGTCTTCCTGTACTCTTTTCTTATTCTAAGAAGAGTTTCAAAAATAAATGAGAATATGGTTATAAAAAACAATAAAATTTACCCATTCTCAGAGAGTATGCTTCATTTACTTCTAAATAAAAGTCTTAACATATGTAAAGTCTATATTAATTGCTTTTAGTCCAATAATTGCAACTATACACTATATATGTATATTATATAGTTATATACTATATGGTTTATAAAACATTTTCATACATCATTTTTTATTTTTGAAAAATTACGTTTGGCAGAAATTATTATGCCTTCTTTTTTTAATTATGAGAACACTGATCCTTAGAAAGTCTTTTTAGCTACCATTAACTTCTCTGATAATTTGATTTCCTTTTCAAAACTCACCCTGCTCAGAGAGGTGTCTCCACTCATTCGCTTTTCCAATACTCATCATTCTTACAATCTGCACTAACTTTATTTAATTTAAATCATTACAACTTGAATATGTGACTTTAAAAATTACTCTAATTTAATTTATCCAACAATTTTTTGATTTTTTTTTAATGGAATGTTTGTCAGCTCCCATCATAGATGACTTCAAGCTGCCAAAAATTTAACAAATGACTCAAAAAATTTTGTACATTTAACAATATTTCTTTTGAGCCTATAAAAGCCGAATTCATCACACCACTGGCAGTGTTCACTCAGATCTAGTGCCAGCTCCTAAGGAGCTTATGGCCTGGTAACGGAGATGGCATTCAATATAAAAAAGCTAGGAGTCTATTTTCTTTGACAAGGTCTTGGAAGCTCTGGAAACTTAAGAATGAAGGTAACTGTTTTTTTCCTTCTACATAAGCAGCAAAGGTCATTCAAGCAGAGGAGATAGTGTGTTCAAAGGCATGGATGCATGGAATGCCATGGCATCATTCTATTATCCAAGGTGCAGTGGGAAGGGCTGTCAGAAAAGAGAGTTCAGCAGGCCTCAGATCATGGAGGATTGTTTGTGTTCTAATTGTTGTCCAATTGTTCACTCAATTGGATAAACTCTATGACAACTAGGATGTATCTGCAGCTAATTTTATCTAACACTTTGTCTCTTTTTATCTGGAGCTATATCTAAAATCAGTGTATTTTCCCATCATGTCTTCAGAACTCATTTTGTCTTTCACCTTCTCTGGGAAGACATTCTTGACTGCTTCCATACTAACTTGTGTTCTCTCCTGCCATCTGCATCCAAGCACAGCGAACCTCCTCTGCTTCTGGATCCTTCCCATGGTCCTCTGTGAATGTATTACCAACATTGTAAGTATATTTGTTTAGATGTCTCTCTCTGCCACCCAAAGTGATAGTTCCTTGAGACGTAGGAGTATCTTTTATTGTTTGTATTGCCAGAGCCTTGAACAGTACATGATTCATTGGAGATACTCAAGATATATTTATGCATGGTGTTGAATTAATAAGACACTTCTTGACTGTAATTCAAAAGAATGAACAAAGAGTGGTGAGATTCTAATTGTGGGGAAAGTGAATGTTTCCTGACTCACCTTTCTGATTGCTTCTGCCATATACTCAGAAGTAATGAGTACAAAGAGTTCATACTAAGATTGCTTAGAGAATACAAACTTTCTAGGCTTCCTCAGCCTGCTAGAACTTTCCCTCCGGCTGACGTCTACCTAGTTTAAGTCCAGTTTATACAAGATTTTGAGGAAGCTGATAAGAAGAAGAAAGGATTTTCAGGATGCCCAGAAGTGGGACAAAATTGCTGACCCGTGAGTTGCTGTGCATGGCTTTAGTGTATTTCTGGACTTGGCAGCAATGTAAGTCTACCCCCACCAGCTACAGTAACCAGAAACTCCGTTTTAAAATCAGTGAAATTCAGAACTAGAAAGGGCTTTTAGACACCTACATTGAAAGATATCAACTTGAGTAGTATAATGACTTGCACTTTAGAGGTAGATTCTCCTAGGATATTGTACTTACTGCTAAATCTTTCTTTGGACAATTTATGACCTTTAGCTATTAGCCTGCATCAAGTTGGGATAACAGTAGTGACTAAATTATTGCTAGAACTAATCAAGATTTTGCATATATAATGCTTACCTTCTAGTTGCATCTCTACCCATGCTCTTGTAACACTGTATCATACAGTCAAGGGTGGGGACCAGGACCCAGATGGGCTGAGGTCAAATTCCATCTCTGCCACTTACTGGTTGCGTTATCCTAGATAAGTCACTTGATCTATCTGGATTTCAATTTTCTCATTGCTAAAATGTGAATAATAATAACTACCACAAAGAATTGCTTAGATAATTAAATTACATGATATGAAGAGTTTAAACAGGGTTCGTTCCATGATGAGTAAAGAGATAAAGCTGAAAGACTAGCATTAGGTCAAAGACGTAACTGAATTTCATGCTTCACTTAACCTCTATAAGGTTCCTACTGTGTTATTCTTATTCTTGAGAAGAATAACACAAGATTATTTAGCCAACTAATGTTATTCAAACATTGCTATTGTTCATTCATTACCAATCCATTAAGACTGATCCCAATGTAACTACAGAGTATATATATCATTATTTATAATTATGGCAAATATGGTCATCTCTGTTTTGCAATTAACTTCTGAACAGTGATGTGCTTACAACTTTGAAACTATATTAAATATTTTATAAAAGTTTCTTACATTTTCTTCTGATTTTTTTAGATAGTGTTAAGGTATAAATCTGTTTTCCTTAAAATAAAATTATTTGATTGTAACAGAGTCCCTCCAAATCTCCTACCTCATGATTCTATTTTATTCTCCAGTAAGCAAGCCTGACTTAAGATTACTCTTTTTGTTTTTGTCATAGGTCCAAATATGCTGGTCTGTAACAAATGTGGTAACAAAAACCAAGCCCCAAAGGCTCCACTTACTGCTGTGCATAGGTTGGTTATGGAATGTGGTACATGAAGAACATTTCCTTGCCTAAAAATTGTTCAGACTTACATTAGAGTGTCAATTTCATCATACATGTCTCTCAATCACTATAAAGTATGAGCTTCTTGAGGATAGAAATTCTATTTATTCATCCCTGCATCCTCATCTCCTGGCACAGAATACAACCCACAGTGCATGTGTTGAATGAATACATATAAATATGTGATCATTTTAGCCATTGGGTTACTAGCATTCACTTTCTATTTGATATATATACATATATATCAAACCCATATATATCAAATAAATATACATATATACATGCAAATACATCAAATAGAATATATACTTTTATATTTGATAAAATGTAAAAGTTATACTTCAAAAGCTATATATACTTTTGATATCTATTTGATATATCTACCTGATATATCAAAAAGTATATATTTTTGTTCACTAGCAGATAACTATTTAAAAAAGAAGCAATACATAATAGAGACTGTATCTGTATGAATCACTATGATTAATTGTATATGGATTTTAGTATATTTTAGACTTAGCCTTTTTGTCATTACTTTCAAGGGACCTTAGTAAGTTCAGATTCTTAAAATCACATCATGAGTCATCATTGCCTTCTTTATGGGAATGGAAAGGCCTTAGAAATGTGTTAAAAATGGAAAATGCTTGCTTTGGTTTTATATAATACCTTTCGATATAAAGGACATTAATTTAAGTACCTGTTGTGCTTGGCTCCTTTGGGAGAAGTTGTGAGCAGGGCTTGTTTATGGATTCTGCATTGTGTGTGAAACCCATTACATATGTTCATTTAAAAAGTCAGGTTTGTTGTGTTATAACTTATATAAAGTAAAAGTCCATGATGAGTTTTGACAATGTAAATAGTTGTGTAACTACCATAACAATTGAGATAGACAAAAAGTATCTCACTCCCCAAATTTCCCTTGTGCCCCTTTTTAGTCAGTTTCCTGTTCCCACTACCAGTCACGGGCAAATACTGATCTAATTTGTTCCTTAGGTTTTGGCTTTTCAGGAATGTCATATCAAAGAAATAACACAGCATGTAGTCACTTTGTCTGGCTTCTTCCACCAGATGTTCTAATGTAATCATTACTAGAACTTATGAAGTAGGTTTTGTTATTTTCATTTTATAGATATGTAAATGAAGGCTTTGAGAATTTAAGTGACCTACTCTCTCTAAGCCAGGTTTTAATCCCCCAAATTTCATAAACTACAATACGCTAAAGAAGACAATACTTTGGGGAAGACGTTGCTCAAATCTCATTACTTAAGTATCTGCTCGAAATCAGCTAATGCTGGCATGCTGGAACATAAATGGAGGCTCATTGAGTCAGCTCCATCTGCTTTCAGAATCTTTGCATCTAACTCAACACGTGCTTAAAAAGTCATGAAAGAAAACAATTGATGGTTAGCCACCATGAGATGGTCCTAAGGTTCTGTGGACCCTGCCTCTTAAACTGAGATTGAGTCAATACATTTATGCTTTAACTGAAAAAAAAAAAAAGTATGAGGTGATCTTAAGGAACACACATGAGATATGGAAAATTAATCCTTAAAGTACAACAGTTATGGAGAAAGTTCCTACTGTAAATGAGGATGACATAATTATTTACCAGCCTAGGTATATGTATCCTTCTCTCTGTCTGATAAAGGCCTAAGTCAAATATGTTCTGTTTTGATTTTTAAAGAAAATAAAATTAGGTGGCTGGGCATGGTGGCTCACACCTGTAATCCCAGCACTTTGGTAGCCGAGTGGGTGGATCACACGAGGTCAGGAGTTCAAGACCAGCCTGGTCAACATGGTGAGATCCCATCTCTACTAAAAATACAAAACTATTAGCCAGGCATGGTGGTACATGCCTTTAGTCCCAGCTACTCGGTGGGCTGAGGCAGCTGAATAGCTTGAACCTGGGAGGCAGAGGTTGCAGTGAGCTGAGATAATGCACTCCACTCCAGCCCGGACAACAGAGCAAGACTCTGTCTCCAAAAATAATAACATTATTAATAACAATAATAAATAAAATAAGGACACAAAGATTTAGAACTCTATACTATGAAAAAATAATTTTATATATCTCAGCTCTAAAAGATGATTTTACATCTTAACAAAGAATATTAGGGTAATCCCATTACAATAAAATAACTGGGGAAAAAAGTTATCTCAGGAGAAATTATTTAGATTCTAGAATGAAGAATTTTCTTCAATAGTTAATTTTACTTGATACCTCTTATTGACCGTACCATACTGGCCTGAGAGTAAAGGGTGTTTCAAGATGTAATCTGCTTCCTTGGAAAAAAATCTGAAGTATTTATTAAGTGTTTTACTACATGCCCATGCCATGGGACTCCCATACTTTTTATGAGTTGGAAACTTTTAATATTTTATTAGCCTCAAATCGGACTGAGATTATGCATGACTATGGAAACATGCTACTCTTGGAAGTGTTTTAAATATTGAAAATCACGTGCTCCCCTTTCCACTTCAACTTAGAAGTTCCAGTGATATTAAACAAGTGAGTTTCCTCCTGGCTAAGACGGAAGCCCCTTCCCTCTATTCACATACGGGTGCTACCACTAGAGATAGAAAGAGATCCTTGGTATCCAAACAATTGCCTTCACAAAATCATTTGTGCTCTTTAAAGATGCAACCACACACTAACTTTGCTTAGTCAAGTTTCTTATTCTTACAAGGATGGACTCCCTCAGGTAACAGGTGATGCTGATTGTCGAATCAGGAAGCAGATGATGAATCTGACAGACAAAACAATGAGGGATGTTCAGGTGGCTTTGCCGTGACAGCAGTCCAGGTGAGGAAGGAAATAATTCTGAGGTGTGACTGCTGTCTCCTGAGCACTGGCATGGTACGGCCACACTGAACAACCCTGCAGTTGGGCTAATGGCTAATGTCCCATGCAACTCAAATTTCAACTGAGACAATTTCAGAATGTAGCAAGTTGTCAGCTTCTTCTCAGTTAACACATAAAATGCGTACAGTCAAATCTCTGGCAAAAGCTCAAGAGTTCAATTTTCCTCAATTATTGATGCTCACAGGATTTTTTTCTTAACATATTCGAAATGAATTAGCTCTGAAGAATGACACTGGCCATAATCACAGCATAGTGGGTAAGTGTTTAGATTTTTATGCCAATTAAACATAACATTCATATCCAAAGTGTTTTAGTGTATCTGACAATAAAACCTTTTCCACCGTTGCAGTCATATTTTCCCATTTGATTTTATAACCACATATTTCTTGCTGAAGGATATCAAGGAGATGTGGCCAAGACATAACATTCATTTCAAAATTTTTGAGTATGTGAGTAGTTCCTGGAAATCCTGATTATTCCTTGTAGAGAAGTGACCTACAGATGAAAGAACAATAGCAAAAATTCTATAGCGGGACTCAGGCTATAAAAGAAATTCAGAGCTGAACAATGGCATTACTATTCAAGGTCAAAATTATGCTTGATGTATAAGATTGTTCTACATTTTGTAGTCCATGTGCTCCCTCCATCCCAGTTATATAAATGTGCAAGTATCATGTCTTCCTTTAGTGTTTACTTGCTATTTAAATATAAATAAAGTTCCTATAAGTGAGATTGCTAAATTAAGGAGAAAGCACGCTTTTGGTTTTACAGCACGGTGCTATTTTTATTTTGCAAAAGTTGGGATCAATTCACTCTCTTACCAACATTGTGTAAATGTCCCCATTTCTCATGTTCCCATCTAGTTGAAGTATTACTACTAGCATGTATATGGATTCCTATGGTAATATAAAAAGTAATGTCATTCCTAAAAATAAAATTAATGGTACCACAGTATTGTTGTTATTGTTCTTCTCTTCAATCATACAAATCTTCCCTTTTCCCTATTACTAGGAGCCTTCTAGAGGTATAAGGTCCCCTTAGCTAGCACTGCACCATGGAATTAGAATCCTGATTCCTCTTCCTGGCTCACTTTTCCCCAGAGAGGGAGGAATGCTTCCCATACAACTGCTGCCTTTAGGGGAAGAAACCCTGCCTGGGCATTTTGATATTATAGTTTTTCTCTTTGTCTTTTAGAATCAGCTTAACAACAACAACAACAACAACAACAATAACAACAACATGGTATCTTTTAAGGCCAGCCTGCTGTGCACATGGGGTTAGGCTTTGCTCACGTTGGGGAGAACTGTGGTTTTCTAGCATTGCCTGAAATTGAGATCAGTTAGTTGTTTCGGTCTGTGTCAGGGGTGGAGTGAGCAAACACCTTTGGCCAAAGAGCTAAAACCTCATTTTCCAATGAGTTCAGGAAAATGACAGACATTCTAATCTTCATCTGTCTCCCTTTTCCAATGTCTTTGAGTATAAACTTGAAAAATAAAAAGACGTTTGTACGTCACCTTAACTCCTTGTGTATGTGTGTATGTGTGTGTTGTGTGCATGCCTGGATGTATATGTATATATCTGCATATGAGGAATATATGTTCTTTTACACAGGTATTTACATTTCTATTTGTAATAATCCAAACGAGTCATACTCTAGCAATGAGAGCACGTTTGACCTACTGAAAATTGTTAAACTTATAATTTGACTTAGGTTCTGTTTATGCGACCCTACTAGTAACAACACTTTACAAAAGCATCAAAACAAATTTCAGCAACTTCTGACCACCTTGCTTCCTCATGCATACTACCTATTTTCATTTTGAACCCTAAAACAACCTTATGAAAGGGGCCTCACTGATACTAGCTTCCCTGTAGATGGAGGATTTGAGGTATTTTTCTTTTTCAATATCACACCACTACGAGCTTGCTGAGGCTTCTGGCTCTGGGGGAAACGTGGGAGAGCGTTTGCAAATTTTCTGTAATGCAAATACTCCCCCTGTAGTTGATGACAAGTTGCCAACAGTTAACCACCAGCTCAGAGAATTCTTAAACAGTTATCAAGCAACATCCACGGCAAAATAGCCACTAATCCAATCCACGTGTTCTGATTCTGATTCCTGGGTTTTATTTGCCATACCACTGTTCCTCTTCCGGTGATCCCTTTACTCATTTAATCTACTCTAAACTTTCAAACTGTATTTCTTAATTCCGTCCTCTAGATTTATGCTGTCAATGCATTCTCTAAGTGGTAAGCAGAGAGATGACCGTACTATTCAACTCTTAATTTCGTCTTCCTCTTGATACATAAAAATATGTAAGAGGTTCCCCATTGCCCTTAGGAATAAATGTGAACTTCTAAAGTGCCTTGTAATGCCATTCAGGATCTGAAATGTGATTTCTGTTATCATCTCATAGCCCCTGCCCTACCAATAGTCTGATTTAGACAAAATGAACTTTATCTGAATATCAAAATATGGAACATTCAATATTTTATCAAATAATGCATGTATAATGACCTTGCCCATTTTGGAGTCCTTCAAGACAGATCCTGAGAACACTTGCATTATCCTGTGTTCTGTAATTTGACCCTCTCTTTCTGCCAGGCAGCCCTGTAGTAGGCGGAATAATAGCTCCCAAAGATATCCACATCCAGATACCTGGAAAATGTGACATTGCAAAAGGGACTTTGCAGATGTGATTAAGGGTATGACACTTGAGATGGGGAAAGTATCCTGACTTATCCGAGAGGATCCAATCAAATAACATGAGCCCTTAAAATTAGAGAACCTTTCCTGGCACTGTCAGAGAAATGTGAATCGAAAATGACTCAAAGCACTGGCTTTCCTGTTGGAAGAAGTTCAGGGGCCGGCTAATGCAACAGCCTCTAGAAGGTAGGAATGGATCTGACTTTACAGTCAATGGGGCATGAGTACTGCAACTACAATGAACTGAATTTCACCAATAACCCTAATGAATGGGAAATACATCCTCCCATAGAGCTTTTAGGAAAAAACTGCCCTGCTGATAGCTTGACTTCAGCCCAGTAAGACTCATACCGGGCTTCTGCCCTCTGGAACTGTAAGATAATACATGTGTGTTGCTTAAGCTGCCAATGTTGTGGTGATTTGTTATGGCAGTAACAGAAAACGAATGCAGGTTCCTTCATCAGATGCCAATAACTGGTTCTGGGTAGCCCTCTGTAGTCTTCCCATCCCACTCAAATTCAGCCCATTCTTCAGGCCCCAGCCCCCAAGGCATCCTTTCCAAGACATTATCCCTGCTCTCTTTATCCCACAGTGGCATCACTGCTTTCTCAATTTGTCATTCCTCTCACTCATTTAAGCAATGTATTTAATTAATTGCTTATTAGAATATGTCTTCCCAAGACGGTTTATAAGATCCAGGAAACATTATGTGATTAATTTAAATTTTTCCTTTGTTTTGTGCTTTTTCGGTATTTTGCATTTCCTGTTTTATTATAATTGAATCAATCATATGTTTGCTTTTTTTTGAGACGGAGTCTCATTCTGTTGCCCAGGCTGGAGTGCAGTGGCCGGATCTCAGCTCACTGCAAGCTCCGCCTCCTTAGTGGGTGTTATGGACTGAATGCTTGTGTTCCACCCAAATTCATATGTTAAAGGCCTAACTTCCAACAGGATGGCATTTTGAGATGGGGCCCTTGGAAAGTCATTAGGGTTGGGTAAAGTCATGAGGGTAGTGTCCAGGTCCCTTGAGATTAGTGTTTTTATAAGAAGAGATACCAGAGAGCTTGCTCTCTCTTCACACATGCACAAAGCGATCAGGTGAGCATACAGCGAAAGGGCAGCTGTCTGCAAGTCAAGAGGAACGTCCTTACCAGAAACCCACTATGCTGCTACCCTGATTTCAGATTTCCAGCCTCCAGAATTGTGGGAAAATAAATTTTTGTTGTTTAAGCCACCCAAACTGTGGTATTTTGTTGTGGCAGTCTGAGAAGACTGAGATAGGGGATAACCCTGAAGGTTTAGCATGCAAACTTAATATCTAAAGTTAGTGAATATCTTAACTTCTCTGACTTCAGAGATGTAAAAGATCCAACTTCAAATCCAAATGATTTGAGTACTTTAAAGCACTGTAACACTGATCCACCCCTCCGACTTACAAGAAATATTATTCAGCATATTTTCATTTCTAAACCTCACACAGAGATTATTATTGTTGTTGTGATCATTTATTCTTAAGGATAAAGCCTGTTATATTTACTTACATACTTGCCAATTTCTTTACTCACCATTCTCATTTAATTATCAAACCTCTTGGGAATCTCATTTTTCTCCTTTTGGAATATATCCTTTAGAAATTCCTTTGGTGGAAGTCTTTTGTGTTACGATCTCTGTTTTTATCTACCAGAAAATGTCTTTATATCAATCTCATTTTGCTTGGTATATAATTCTGGATTGATTTTTTTTTTCTCTGAGAATTTTTTGAGACAGAGCCTTGCTCTGTGGTCTAGCCTGGAGTGCAGTGGCACAATCTAGGCTCACTGTCACCTCCATCTCCCGGGTTCAAGCGATTCTTGTGCCTTAGGCTCCCAAGTAGCTGGGATTACAGGCACCCATCACCACTCCTAGCCAATTTTTCTATTTTTAGTAGAGATGGGTTTTCAGGTTTCATCATGTTGGCCGGGCTGGTTTCAAACTCCTGACCTCTGGTGATCTGCCCCCCTCAGCCTCCCAAAGTGTTGGGATTACAGGTGTGAGACACCATGCCTGGCCCCTCTGAGAACTTTGAAGATAGTATTCCACTGGTAGTCTTAACTGCTTACTAGAAAAGCTTGCTCACAAGCTAAATTAATGGTTCTCAACCACTGGAAGAGCAAGGTGAGTATTAAAAGAAGTTCTGATGTCTAGGACTACTCCCAAAGACCATGGTTTCCCTGGGGTGAGTATGGCATTGGATAGTCAAAAGCACCTAATGGAAATCACGATGTGCAGCCCTTTTTAGGAACCGGTGCTCTAAATGATTTGGCTTTTTAGGTGATCTCTCTTTTCTCTGAATGCTTTTAATATTTTCCCTTTCTTTCTTTCCTTTGGTGTTCCACACTTTTTCTACAACATGTCTACATCATGGGCATCCTTTTAATGCTCCTATCTGTGGATTCATATCATTCATCATTTTTTGGTACTATAAATTACTATTTTTAAAAAATTTCCCCTCTCCTCCATTCACCAATTAGGTCTATATTAGACCTTGTCATTCTATCATTCATATCTCTCAACACCACTTTCATATTATATATCTTCTTTATTTTTGACTATTTCCTTCAAATCTATCTTTCAGTCTTTCAGTTTAAAACTTTTTTTTTTTTTTTTTTTTTTTTTTTTTTTCTTCTTGGTTGTTGGCTTTCTAACTACGGTCTTATACTTCCCAAAGAGGTGTGTTGTTAACGTTGTTGTTTAATTTTAGCTTTAAGCTTTTATTTTTTTTTCTAGTTTTAATGTAGTTTTAGATCCATGGGAAGTTGCAATAAAAGTACCTAGAGTCCTGTGAACCTTTCACTAGTTTCTCTCAACAGTGACATCTTATATAACTGTAGTATGATATCAAATCCAGGAAATTGACATTTGCGCACTGTTAAATAGATAACTGACATTTTTCACTTTTCGCCATTTTTTACCTGAGTCCATGTCTCTCTCTGTCTCGTGTGTGTGTGTGTGTATGTGTGTGTGTGTTTGTGGTGCAGTTTCAGCCTATGTTCATTCGTATTACTACCACTGCAATCAGGATGCAGAACAGTTTCATCATAGGAAATAACTCTATTTATATTCAAATCCTACCCCCATCTCTGCCCCCCTGGCAACTATGAATTTGTTCTCCATATCTATAGGTTTTTATATTATTATTATTTCAAGAATGTTACGTAAATGAAATGATACAATATGTAATATTTTGAAATTTGACTTTTTCACTAAGTGTAAAGCTCTTGCAATCCATCCAGGTTGTTGCTTATAGCAGTACTTTATTCTGTTTTATTGCTGAGTAGTATTCCATTGTATGAATGCAGTGGAACTTTTAACCATTCACCCACTGGAGGATATTTGGGTTGTTTCCAGCAAAAATGCTATAAATGTTAGCAGGCAGGTTATTGTGTGAATAAAAGTTCATTTCTCTGGAATAGATGTCCAAGAATGTGATTGCTGGGTCAAATAGTAATTGCATATTTAATTTTATAAGAAGATGAAGACTTTTTTCCAGAGCGGCTGTATCATTTTAAATTCCCACCAGAAATGTCTAAGAAATCCAGTGTCCCTTAATCCTTGCAAAACTTCTGGTATTATTATTATTATTTTATTTTAGCTGATGAAATGGGAGTACAGTAACTCATAGAATTTTTAGTTTCAGTGATGACGGTTTCTGGGAATTCCATCATTTAGGTCTTTTCCAAATCTGTTTAATTATTTTAAATAATTTTTTATTCCATGCTCGTTTTTGTGTTTTAGTTTTTATTGATTTGATCTTTTCATGTATTATTTTATATTCTATATATAATAATTTTAATTTCTTAAGTCCTTGAGAGTCTAAATATGTTTGTTATTTCTGCAAACTCTCACTCAAGGCAGTTTACATATTACATTTATTGCTTTGAGGTTTATTGTGAGCTCACATTTGATTGAATTTAATCTGTATGACCCCTGAGAGGCAAAAATGACTAAGCTTTCCTCCAGTTAGGATTTTTATTACTTATGCTTGGAGCCAGAGGTTGTTACTGACATGAAACTGTCTGAGCCTTTGAAGATCTGAACCAAATGTAAGAGTCTCAGTTTCATTTCCAATATTTTCAATGAAGTTCCCAAGTTAACTTCCCAGTCTCAGCACTGATAGCAATAAATGCACCGCAGTAAAGTGGAATTTCCAAATTGTTTGATATTATTATTATTATTTTAAGTTTTAGCTAATTATTGTGTGTTTAGGCCACTGGAAAATTTCCTTTCTCTTTTGAAATATTAGAAAAGTAGTAAAATACACTGCATATTACTTATAATTGATCTAAGATTTTTCTGACTGTAGTAGGAGTGTCTTTTGAAGCCTGTCCTTGGCCACACTGCCCCAAGCATATGTGCTTGGCTCTATCTCTTGTATTTGTTGTGCTTGTGCCTTAGTAGTGCTTCATTGTTCACATAATGCTCACTTAATGAATGAACGAACAAGAGTGAATAAATTAATTACTAGATAAATGACGCAATTCATAACCTCTTTGGGATATATCCGAATCATACTTAGACGGCCTTTGCTCAGAAAATTTCCCATCAAAAAATTGAGTGAATCTATGGTGTGTTTAACATCAAGTTTTTATATGCATTCCCCAATGACACAGAATTTTACCACCACACCAGTGTAATTATTTTGGTTAAAAATGGATTAAACATGCAAAGTACAATTTTTAAAAATTGATAATGGTCAAAAGGTGGCTACTTCTGAAAGAATAAGAATCAGAAGAAAAAATGAAAATATGCCATGTTACAGGCCCCCTCAGCTTATAAGGGGAGTTCCCTCCCCCACATAACCTTTGGAATATACAGAGTTGGTAATTCCTGATTGAAATGATGGCCCCAGTATGGACCAATCATTCAAAACCATGTTCATTCAAAAGCTAGAATTCTACCACTACACTAAACACAGAGTATGTGGCATATTACAAAAGCCCCTCAAGGTCCCTCAAGGTCACAACGAATAGAATGATTCCCTGCAACATTTTTATCATACTCAGTATAAATGAATTTTTTTCCTTCTCTAAAATTGTGTTCATAAATTGCAAATTTAAGCCAAAGTATTAAATGGATAAGTATAGGAAGGAAACACTTTCCCACTCAATCTAATTGGTGGTTTGTTTAATTGTTGTTTCCTTTCTTTCTTTCTTAACACATCAAAATGTTATTTATATGGGGCAACAATGTGTTCTAAAATAAATATTATAAATTTATCTTCTTTATATATTTGTATACATATAATTTTTTTTCAATCTTGATGCACTATCAGCCTTCATGGGGACAAATATAAATAATTAAATAGAACTTTTCATCAAATAGAAATGCCACTACTTCTATTTTACTGATCTCGTACACATTAGCTGGGTGACAAATTTAAGCAATGGTAGAGACTTGAGGAAATTTGATGCTATAAAAAGTCTAGAACAATTCTAATGTCTTTCTAGGCCTACATTTAAAATTTTTTAATTGTATGGATAAATCTTAATACCAGTACATTTGAGATCAAAAACTGTTTTCTTTTTTTTTTTTTTTCAAAATAACTCAGCAAGGAAGAAGCCTGAATGTAATAGAAACATGATAAAAAAAAAAAAATAGCAATTTAAGAGGCCAGCAGTTGCAAGGAAATGAAAAACAGTGAACTATGTCAAGCACTGCAGTATAAATAATATAAAAATATGCAGCTTTTCAGATTAAATGAACGATCCTCTCATTTTTGATGTTCACTGCAATATCATTTAGTAATACAGTTGAAGACTTCCTAGTAACTATTTAAACAGTATTTACCAAAAGTAGCTGCATAAAGAAAGCAAGCGTTTGATCCTCATGAAACAGTTTTCAGTATTTGATGTGCTCTTTTCAGTGTCCCAAATTTAAAAACTTCTCTCTGCAAAAGAGTCAGGTCTGTGGAGATAATATAAAGGAAAGAGCACTCTGGAGTCAAACTGCAGCCAGGGTCTAGGATCTTATCAGAGAGCCGGACAATGATGAGATCACTTGAAAGAGTAATCTCTAGGAAACAGAGGATGAAGGAAAGAGTTTTCAAGACTTCCATATTCAAGCTTAGCTGAAAATCTATTAGCCTGTGTAAAACTAGAGGCCACATATGCCAAATTCTCATGGATCTGTAGCTGATTTCCCTCCCCCTCCAGTTCTAATTGTCACTGGGATATGTGAATTATAAATGTTTCAATTAAACATGGTCTCTTCTTTGATTTTAAGGATTCTTTATTAACACTACCAGATCCTTTCCGATTGGAACTTATTATCATATATAATAGACCATGAAGTCTCCTTATATTGGCTTTTTAAAAAATCTTTGTAAAATGCAAAGATTTACTTTGTACATCTGGAAACATAATTTAAACCAGGAGAAAAACAAATTAAGTCAAGAAGTGGTAACACACTATATTAAAAAATTTAACCAATTTTGAATTTATTTTGTGAGAAGTGCATACTTTGATCTATAAATTATGAATTGGCCATTCCGCCAACCAGTGTTAGCGCCCACGGAAGGCCATAAGAGGAAAAAAGAAAAAGAGTGAGACCTGACTATAAATCATGTCAGCGGTTTCTTCTTCACTCTCAGGATGAAATCCAAGTCCCTTAGCGTGACACAAAAGGCCTTTCATGATTTTACCTCTTTTCAAGCTCCAGAGTCATTTCACAATCTGTCCTCACATGTTTTCAGCATTCCAGCCAGACTGGCCTGCGGTATCTCCCAAAGCACCAGCCCTTTCACGGCTTGATGCCCTTGAACTCACCACATCCTCCTACAATCTCTATTTGCTGATTTTTTTTTTAACCTGGAAAATCTCTCCTCTCCTCGAAAGTCTCATCTCAGGACTCAGCCCTTCAAATACCCCTCATCTGAGTGAAATGCTTTTCCCCCAATCTCCCAGTGAGATATATATATATATATATAATTGACTATTTTCCTCATCTGTTTCCTTCCCTACATTTTGAAAAGGCTGTATCTCTCATCTCAGCATTCCCAGTACATATTAGATTATTAGTCACATCATAGATGCTCAGTAAAGGAATACATTTCACAGCATTTTCACTGTTTTGTCCAGGTCAGAAACAATCTCTTGTGCCTGGCAGTGGTTAAGGCTTCACTCAGAATGTTATGTTATGGATCTTTTCTGATGCTGCCTCATAGCATTTAATTGTTCGATTTGTCTGTCTGGCGATTGGCAGCCTGCTGGGTGTTAGGAGGGAAACTCATAGCTATTTTAAGAGCTACTTATTGAGTCAGTCTTGAAAGTTTTGTTTATCATTTTCTGTGTTCTGCTTCCTTTTATATTCCATGGGACTACTCAAAAGCATTTAAAGCCATCTTCCAATTTATTTTTTCAATGTATATTTCCAGCTGAGTTCTTTTTTATTACTTACTAGCTCCTATTGCAGAATTCTCAGACTGGCTTTTAGGAAAGTTCACATCATATTATTTCAGCTTCTTAGTTGTTTATACCATTATACCAAGGAATGCAACAGGAGGGAGAAGAAAGACTCTCTTTTAGAGGTTAGATAGGACTGCATAGCAATTAGAGTAAGCAGAAGAAAAGATGTAGAAGAGGCATAGACATCTAAGTGGATTCTTGATCTAATGCTTAAGGCTTCCTCCAGAGCTGCTCTTTAAGAGGAGAACATCTCTGTTATGAATTTATCCTTACCTTAAGAATGTGCCAAACCATGTAATTAAAGCTAAGAAGGTGGTGGATACAGGAAAAGCAAATAAAGCAGTGACTCAGAGGCATAGCAGCTGCTTCATGAATTTCTTCTGGGTGTGCTTAGGCAGGAGGAGAATGAATCTTCAAACGAGACAGGGAAAGTAGCAGCTAGCACAGTGTTATTTCAGAGACCCCAAACTGGCTTGGCTACCTGGCTTCCCGTCTCTGTGGTGCTGCGTTTCCTATTAATATCCAAGACAAGAAAACAAGTTATATTAGGTAAAATGAAAAAAATCAATGGGTTTCCTTATCTGAAGTCTTTTCAGAGCCCTTACTTGGAGTTTCGAATTCCTAGGAGGAGGATTGTCAAATGGTAAAGTAGTTTCTTAGAAGTAGTATGGTGGGAATGTGTGCAGTGGTTTCCATACTCCCACAGATTTGGCTGGTAAGGAGCCAGTGAGCTCAAATGGATTTAGACAGTTTGTTATTTTCATCACAGGAGGCATCCTGAGCTCCGTGCTTTCACTGGTTCCCCGCTGCTCCTCAAGTCCCCTGGAGGTGATGTGCAGAGGACCCAAAGGATGCTGTGCACAAAGGGATTTGGGTTACATCTGAGAACACTGAGCTTAGGAAATTCCCAATCTTGTTACAATACTGCTAGCAAACCCATCTATCTTCCCTACAGAGAGAGATATTATCTGTAGTACCCAGGAATACAAACATACAAGCGAGTCTCTTTCAGGACGGGAAAAAAGTGCCTCTACTAATCTGGAATGCCTCCTTATACAGTCTTAAATTGACTGTAAATGCTTTTGCTCATGAGACTCAGACTTTAGAGAAACATATGAGATCCAGGAAGAATTATCTCCCAATAGGGATATAATATATAGTATTTCCCAGATTTACTTAAATTACAAAAAGTACCCCAACTTTTTAAAATTGCTTTTCCAGCTGTTTAAATGCTTAATTTGCACTCATTGGAATACTGTATATTGGCAGAAAGAAAAGCACAAAGGGTTTGGAGTCAGATACCTTGGTTCAAACTTAAAACTGGCTAGTTATATGACCTTGGGCAAGTTTCTAAAGTCATCTGAGCCCCAATATTTTAGCTGCAACATGGAGAAAACAACAAAAAACTGAAGTGCTATCAGAATCTATGAATGTATGTGATGTACCCAGTAAAGTCAAAGTAGTCAAGAAAAAATTTTTCTGTTCTTGTGATAGTTTGCTAAGAACGATGGTTTCCAGCTGCATCCATGTCCCTACAAAGGACACAAACTCATCTTTTTTTATGGCTGCATAGTATTCCATGGTGTATATGTGCCACAATTTCTTAATTCAGTCTGTCACTGATGGACATTTGGGTTGATTCCAAGTCTTTGCTATTGTGAATAGTGCCGCAATAAACATACGTGTGCGTGTGTCTTTATAGCAGCATGATTTATAATCCTTTGGGTATATACCCAGGTGGGAACTGAACAATGAGATCACTTGGACTCGGGAAGGGGAACATCACACACCGGGGCCTATCATGGGGAGGGGGGAGGGGGGAGGGATGCATTGGGAGTTATACCTGATGTAAATGACGAGTTGATGGGTGCAGCACACCAACATGGCACAAGTATACATATGTAACAAACCTGCACGTTATGCACATGTACCCTACAACTTAAAGTATAATAATAATAATAATAATAATGAAAAAAAAGAAAAAAATTTTTTGTTTCCCTTATTTTATTTATTTTTCAAAACAAGTATCCTTTTTGTTTCTAAATATCTTAATTTTCTCAGAATTTTTTGAAATGTTCTACTTTCAGAGAGTTTCTTGACTATTTCCAACTAGAATGAGTAAGAAACAATATTGAATCTTTATGAAGTCAGAAATGGAGTTGCGCTTTTATCCTTTTTAATACAAATTTCACTCATCTTAATAATATAAAATTTCTGCTGTCTAGAATGAAATTCAAAATAGAATTTTGGCCAATCGTATGGCATTATCCTAAGTTAAATAACTGTATTTCTGTATTCTGCAGGGCAGCATGTGTGAAGACAGTGCATCTTATATAAGGCTTCCCAGAAGCAGGGTTTGAGAGAGAAGTGCTTGTCCAAGTGGGAGAGGGCCTAGGAAACGAAATTAAATATATGTATATGAATACACACACATATATATACACACACACATATATATACACACACATATATATATACACACACACATATATACACACACACATATATATACACACACACATATATAGACACACACATACATATACACACACACATATATATACACACACACATATATATACACACATATACACATATATACACACATATACACGTATATACACACATATATATACACACACATATATACACACACACATATACATACACATATATATATACACACATATACACATATATACACACACACATATATATACACACACACATATACACACACATATATATACACACACATATATATACACACACACATATATATACACACACATATATACACACACACATATATATACACACATATACACATATATACACATATACACGTATATACACACATATATATACACATATATACATATATATACATATATGCGTGTGTGTGTGTGTGTATATATATAGATAACAATAAGGAATTGAGGAAAGTGAAATACTTACACTTCCAGGTTAGTTCATTCAGTGAAGACCTGCTTTAACTGACATCTGTTCTCACTCTACCTGATCCTACAGGACTACCTGGAGCATGCATGGTACCACAGGTTTATCTCACCTCAAGTTGAGGAGCCAGTCTTTGGATTCCTGTTATTAATTAATTGGCTGGGGGATGCATGCCAAAGGAAGGGTGCACTACTCTCCCAGGTATTTTCCTATATGCTAGGATGGTTCTCAGAGGAAGGATGCAGTTGGGGACTATTAGCAGCCAATGCTCACAGCTGCTGGGGGATGGACGCACCTGCCTGGTAAAGAGGATCTGGGTGGGCCAGCGATGGCATCTCCTGCCTGTGGAGACCAGCTGGAGGGACTTCTACAGGATTAGACTTTATGGAAGAGATATGATAGCTCAGATTAGGATGGTAATGGTGCAGATGGTGAGAAGTGGGTGACTTCAAGATTTAAGAAATAAGGAATGTCCAAGTTAAGATATCAATTGCTTCTCTGTATGTTTTCCATATATCTGATTCCAAATTCTGTTTATTTTATCTTTTTTCAAATTTGTCCATCTGCTTCAATTTCCAGAGATCTCTTACTTGCTATTTGGCCTGGCACTTTGACATCATTTTTTTCTGACCCATCCCCCACCAGTTCCTGGCAATTCTCCAGGCTCTGTCTAATCATATATACTTGGAAATTCTCATTTCGCACTCTTGATCTCAATTTATTCCTCTGCTATCTGACCTACTGCTGCCTAAACACTTATAAATCTTCTGTGATCTGCTTTTCTGGTCCAAAATACTTGCCTTGTCCCCACAACCTCCTGGTTGTGAAGTAAGATAGACAGAGGGCCACTTTCAGATACAGACCCAAACAACTCTGTAGAAATTCTTGCCAAAGACATTAGTATAGTAGTGGCCACCAAGAGATAGCAGGAGGGGAAGATAAAACTAAAGAGTTTCTAAAAAAAATAAAATAAATTTACAGCACCCATCTTGGACTCCTTAATGTAGAAGAAAGTAAATATACTAAGTTCCACTGTCTGAAAGAAAAGAATGCTTTATAGACCAGTCCCTGCTTTATTCGCTGTGCTCATCTGAATGATGCCAACTGATACAAATGCCATCAGGAATATCTAAAGACAGTCACTGTTCTCCCTTTAGTCAGACCACAAATGGTTTAACTACAACCACAATGGTTAATACCCAAATGTTTTGGTGCTTCATATGGAAAGCATCAATTACCCGGAAATTTCACTTTTTCTGAGTAACTGCCTTTTTCTTCTAAGTATGATCAATATATGTAGTTACTGTAATTAAAGTTTGATTGACTGGAATACTTGGAAAGTGGTCTTTTCAATAACTTCAAAATTAACTTAATTTGTCTCAATAGTCTTGTTGAAAGTACTTTGAAAATGCATTAATCCGTTTCTTATCTTGCAAATGAAGCCTTTGAAAATAATCCACTTTTGGTTTGATAGCTAAAAGGACCACAGGTTATCTGAGCATCCATTTTCACTTAACTAGATTACAGATATGAGAGTCAGAGGGGGTTGCTTTCAAAGTTTTTTAAAATTTTGATTTGCAATTTCACAAGGAAACCTTATTTTCTGACCCTTTTTGTCATTTTCTGACAAACTAAGTGCAGACAATATACATACAGTTGAGGTTTCTGCTATTTTTCAGTGTGATTAATCAAAGTTTTGCTGTAAAATAATTCATTTTATATGCAAACGTCTCTAATTTAGCCTTTTTTTTAACAAAGAGGAAAAATTTGAGCCCATACATTTATTTGAAATACAATTAGAATAATGGAAACATCTATGTCTTCTTAGCATTAAAGACTGTAGAACGAACAATTAAAAGCTATCTCAGATTAATACTATTACAATGTCATGAGTAATATAGGCCTGGCCCTCTGATTTATCATTCACCATTACTATATAACTTACTTGGAAGCTACGCAATGAGGAGGGGTGATAAATTAACACAGTTATGAAATTTTAAGTAGATGAGGGAAAAAAACCCTCAGATTGGAATGCTTCTCAAATAAAGACTTCAACTGTCTAAAATATGATTGGGTGAAATGGCAGCTTGGGGATCTGCTCAGCATATGCTATATCAATGGTGCCTACAGAAGTGTGGATGGCTTTGGGACTACTTATGAAGGTTACAATATTAGGGAAGGACTGTTTGGTAGAAAGTGAACAGGGTTGGGTAGGCTTCACATACTAAACTGAAAACTGTTTTAACTGACTTTTTCTTTTTTAATCAGACAAATTTCTGGCAATCATTAGACTTGGAGTTGTGTGAATTAGCAAAAGTCTGAATCTAAAAGTCAGCAAGAGAAATAATTCCTCTTGAAGTACACATGTGGAGAACCATGGGAACTCTGGGGTCAGGCAACGCTGAGACTTGTGTATAACATAGAGGGAGGCTCACACTTGCAAGGACAGCTTATTTGCCTTTGTTGTGTGAGTACTTGGGGATTCTATGGAGAGAGACTCCACAGGACTGTATTTGTGTGTATTGCATGGAAGGGGAGCAGGGATTGACAGCTATTTACTAACTATGTTTCAACCAAAGTAAGTTGACTTTTATATACACCAGTGGTTCTCAAGCTTGAGGACACATCAGAAACATGTTGAAAGGCTTGCAAAATCAGAATGCTGGGCACTATCCCCAGAGTTGCTGGTGTGGTAGGTCTGAAGTAGGTTTGAGAATTTGCATTTCTAATCAATCCCAAGATGCTGTTGGTCAGGGGACCACACTTATGGCTACTAATTTCTATTATATATATTTGAGGAAAGTATTCTAAAGCTAAAAATATCAAATGGTAAGTTGAAAATGCTGCCGAAGCCCTCATACAAGTAGTCTCCCTGGCACTTCTACCTTTCCTTTTTGTACCCTTTCTCTTAGGTCTCTGGTACCTGAATACCCTCAACTGCCAAAGGCACACCCTGGTATGCAACTAATTTAATCATTCGTATTTATGAATCCTTCTTCCTTCCTTCCTTCCTTCCTTCCTTCCTTCCTTCCTTCCTTCCTTCCTTCTTTCCTTCCTTCCTTCCTTTTCCCTCTCTCCCTCCCTCCTTTCCTTCCTTTACTTCTCCCTCCTCCCTCCCCCCTCCCTACTTCTCTTCCTTCTTTCCTTCCCTCCTTTCTCCCTTCCCTCTTCCTTCCTTTCTCTCTCTGCTATTCCTTCCTTTTCTCTCTCCCCTCTTTCCTTCCTTCCTTTCTCCCTCTTCTCCACCCTTCCTCCTTCCCTTTTTTCTCCCTCCCTTCCATCCCTCTTTCTTATTTTCTCCCACCCCTCTCCCTCTTCCTTTATTTCTCCCTCCCCACCCCTCTCTCCCTTCCTTTTTTTCTTCTTTCTTCTTTCCTTTCTCCTTCCTTCCTTTACTCCCTCTCCTCCTTCCTTTCTTCCTTCCTTTCTCCCTCTCCTTCCTTCCCTCCCTCCTTCCTTCCTTCCTTCCTTCCTTCCTTCCTTCCTTCCTTCCTTCCTTCCTTCCTTCCTTCCTTCTTTCCTTCCTTGCTTCATCCCTCCCTCCTCCCTCCCTCCCTTCCTATATTCAAGACTTGACATGTTGTGGACATTAGGCTAGGTGCTATGTATTTTAATGTAACTAAACCCTTGAAGATTCTGTAACCTGATATGTAATCACAGGAAGGTCAGTGTATAAAATACCTCAACAAGTCTTCCTTAACTCTTTTGCTAAGAAATAATTTTTCCCAGGAGTATAAATAAATGTTTCACTTAAGAGGTAGGATGTGAACTGGTTCTTTGAGTAACTTTTCTCAGTCAGGAAAAAAAAAATGTAGAGATTAAGGGAGAAACTGTGGTCTTGCCATACTGAATTGGCATTACTTATGAAGACTGAGGTCCTGTTAGGATGAGGCAGTAGTTCATAATCTTCTGTAAATGAATGTCCCATGCTCTTCTCTGGCCCTGCCCCACAGAGACTGTGTCATTTGTCTGCAGTGGGGTTTAGACCCCAGTGCTTTAGGAAGCTGCCTAGGTAACTCTAATGTGCAGCCAGAACTGGAACCACTGTGAAATTACTTTTGATTGTGAATTCTTTTAGAAGCATTCAGATTGGATGACTGATATGGAAAGCTGAATTGAGTTGATTCTCCAGTTTTCTTATCTAGGCATAACCTTTTTTTTTTTTTTTTTTTTCTAATTAATACGCTCCTCCTCACCAGCTTAACTGTTGCCAACCAAACATCGTTGGATCATCTTCGTGATTCACTGGGGTCTATGAGGCCCTTCTCATGGAAAAAATCCTGCCTGATGTTGTAGATCCCCCAGGGAAAGCTAGACACCCTCCTTTGCCTTTTTCCGACTGCACACACTTTCACAACTTGTATGCATGTCTTTCTTAGAGACAGCTCTACCTTTCCCAGTCTTCCAGTTTGAACTACGATTTTTAGAAAAATGTTAAACTAAGCAACTACTAATCACTAAGCATTTTACGTATCATCTCCTTTAGTCTTCACACTAATTTCTCTTTATAGTTTCAAAATATTGCTTTATATTGTATTTAACGTTTTCATATTTCTACACTTGTCCTCAAGACTGCACTTTTTTTTTAAGAGCAAGTACAGTATGCCTCCTTTAGGTCAGCGTTGTTTCTCCCATCAGGTTTTTCTTTTTCTTTTTTTTAAATTTCTTCCTTGTACTGTCTCAGACTATCTTAACTACTGACACATAGAAAATACTCAACAAATATTGACTTCAATTGATCGTAAGAGGAAAAATAAAGACATACAAAAGAACAAACTGAGGAAAAAAAGAATGATCATGAATGCATGTGTGTGACAACTCCCTATTTTAACACATTCATCTTTCAGAGCCTCTCATAGGCTAAATTCTTCTTTGCCTGGGCCTTCTGTCTTACAGCGCTCTATGTCTGAAACTTGGCTCCACCTTGTCCTTCAGTCTTGGTTCAGAAGAGTGGATAGGATCTTCAGATTTTGTCACAGTAGAGCACCTTACAAAACACACACACAGTTTTCCTCCATCACCCTATTTACTTTGTTCGTTGCACTTAGCACAACTCATCATTTATTATCATCTTTCTTCCATTAGATTATAAGTACTTATAACAAAAGTTCAGAAACCAAACCTGCTTTAGTCAACAATACTGATAGTTGCCAGATATGGTGACACAAACCTTAGCTTCAGGTACTCTGGAGGGTGATGGGGGAGGATCACTTGAGCCCAGGAGGATGATCTGCAGTGAGGCATGATTGTGCCACTGCACTCCAGCCTGGGTAACAGAGCGAGACCCTGTCTCTAAAAACAACAACAGCAACAAAAACAAACAGTATAACCATGTTCTAGTCTAATGCAAGGTACACAATGGAGGAAATTCAATAAATACTTATTGAATGAATAAGTGAATGAATGGAAACTGGACACTAACATAGATTCACTTCCTGGTTCTGCTAACCAAAGTAAGATTTCTCCTTTATATTTGTTTAAACAGCTTACCACTTCAGAAACAAAATATCCAATTAGCCATTAGTCATTGAAAAAAGATAAATATGACTTTACTCAACTCAAATAGTCAAGCACATGTTTTCATTAAGTTGTTCTGTCTTCAAAATCTTTATTTTATTGCAAAATAATATGTGATTTAGAAACATGATTAAAAGTTAAGCATTTATATAAATATAGCCACTTTGTTTGCCAGGCCATTTATTTTGCATATAAAACAGTATCCCAGTTTACATTTGAAAAACATGTTTTTCTTGGTTATTTTATTTCATAATTCCATGCAGGTTTGGTGCTTATCCATAGCATACTAACAGCCTGCTTAATTGTTTGTTAATTGCTTCCTAATCGTTCCTGAGAAAAATCAATGCTAGAAATGCCATTTCCACACAAGTGAACAGGCTGCCTTGGCCACAGACTTTCCTGACCTAGACAGCATGCTAAAATCATCTGAAGAGCTCCTAAGAAAATACAGACACCAGCCTCCACCCTTTGAGATGTGAAGTTTGTTGACAAAAGGTAGAGCTTTGCTACTATTTTTAATACTCCCAGGTGATTTGAATGTGCAGCCAAGTCAAAGAGAATCATTGACTTAAAGAAAGAAAAATAACTATGCTCCCTCACAGGATGGACTGCTTACCCTCCAGACTTAGAGACATGCCCTGACATTCAAATCAATCGAGTCATTATACATGAAAGGCAGAGAAATTGCTACTAGTTATGCTCTCAATGCCTGCAACCTGAATGGGCAATGATATAAAAGACTACAGCGTGGGGACCTTTTAAGTCTGGTGACTGGCTCAGGACCAGAACTGATTGTGAACAGAGCAAGCGACCACCCATCCAGGTCTGTCCTCCTGTCTCACTGGTCCCTTGAAGTACTAAGCCTCGGCCCATGCTGTTCCCCACCCCTCAACTATCCTTACCCTCTCCCGTGATGAGCAATTGTCTTTCCTCTTGAAGACAACCAAAGCCACAAAGTTCCTCTGAAGCCTCTATAAACAACTCTAGCTTCTTTCCCAATCTTCCAGTTCAAGATTTTTAGAAAAATGTTAAACTAAACAACTACTAATCACTAAGCATTTTACATATCATCTCCTTTAGTCTTCACACTAATTTCTCTTTATAGTTTCAAAACATTGCCTTATACTGTATTTAACATTTTTGTATTTCTATACTTTTTCTGAAGATTGCAGGTTTTATAAGAGCAAGTACAATATGACATATTTTATCATATCAAGTCACCAGGCTAAGAGATGAAGGAAGACAGAGAAGGAAAATTGTTATATGGAGAGTCCCTCCTAGATATAAAGTGATAGCTCATTTAATCCTCACAACGATCACTGGAGACAAGACTTATGTTATCCCAATGGTGTAGATTTCACACTAAGGCTCACAGAGCCTAAATAACCAGTCTAAGGTGGGATAGAATTTGAACTCAATGTAGTTACTAATTAAGCTCACTGCAGGGGAAAAGCCTGGTATTTGGTGTGGGAGGGGGTTGGCAAGCTTGGACCTTAGTTTCTTCGGGAGGAGGGCTACTGATTGACTATTCCTGTTTCTAAGGGAGGGACATCCATGAGCTCATCCTTCCTGGTCTTTCTCGATTCCCTCATTTCCTGCATTATTTGGGAGTGTGGAGTGTTTTACCTGATCGATGAGTTTGATAGAAGGAACTGAGCTTGCCTACCTCCGCCCCCTCCTCTCCTCATTCTCTTCAGGAGCTAGCTGCCTGCAGGAAGCGTGTGTCCCCCCTCTGTTTCTCCAGGTCTTACATTTTCATGGGCAGGTCCCCATAAAGGGATGCTCCCAGGATCCAGTGCTGCCTGTGAGTGGGTGCACATGTATGTCTAACTCTCGGGTTCAGCCTTAAGAAATCCATTGACAATCTCTGCCTATACCGTATTTCCCCATTTCAGCTTCATCAGCAAATGTATCATTTTCCTTTCCTTTCCTGTGACTGCCATTTCTTAATTGGTGGAAAACGGAAGCAAGTAAAACAGGGCTGTCATTCAATATGAGTGGTTCTCTAAGTGTGGTCTGGCACCAGTCCTATGAGTAACAGAATGTTTTAGAAACACAAGTTCTCCGTCCCCACCCTGGACCAAGAGTCGTCGTTTTAACAGCCCTCCAGGACTTTCTGATGCCTGCACAAGTGTGAGCACAGTGAGAAGCTCTGCTCTGAACCAGACCTTGAGTCCTGCCTCCTCGGGCTCTTGGTGGTGGGTAACAAAGTGATATCTTTACTATACAGCTCTAGGCAGGAGCCTTAGTCTGAGACCAGGCACAAGTAATTTTAGGATGATGTAGAGCAGGCTGTCTATCAGTTTTTAATTCCAGGCTCTAATCTGAGTAGTTGAGTCATTTTGTTTTTCTTTGTTTCATTTTTTCTTCTCTATTACTATAGAATTTCAGGGTCTAAAAGGTTGGGAGACGGGTCTTCAGTTTTGGCAGGATTTCTTTTTCTTCCTATCTTACAGATACCTGAAGAGTAAGAAGATGATTATCTTTCAACTCACATCCCTGCAAAAACTGCCAAGAGAGTAGGAGGAACCAGCACGTGTCAGGGGAAGGGGCAGCAACCTTCCCTTCTCAGTAGTGACAGCTCAAATCAGTGGGGAGCAGCAGGCTAAGGCAGTGATTCTCAGTGTGAAGACCCTGACCATTGGCATCCTTTGGGAACTAAGTAGAAATGCAAATTCCTGGTGCCACCCCAGACAACTGCATCATAAATTCTGGGGGTAGGACCTAGTAACTGGGGCCTTGCTGCACATGCTGTGGTCTGGCACAACAGCAGAAGCATCACCTGGGAGCTTGTTAGAAATTCATATCTTAGGCCCCAAGCCAGATCTACTGACCTGCTCACAATCTACACTTTAATAAAATCCCTGGGTGATTGGTAAGCACATTAAAGTTTAAAAAGTACTGGTGTAAAGTCAAGGATGCAAAAGCCAAGTCACGGGGCAGGAGAAGAGAACAAGATTTTAATGAGGTTTTCAGCTTAAGCTCCCAACATGTAAGTTACAATTTGGAGAGTGAGGCTGGAGTGAGGAAATAGACTGAAACCTGGAGAGAGGTAAAGAAATCTCCTAGGAGCCCGAAGCACCTGTTTCTATATGCTCTGCCCTCATTAACCTTCTGCTAACTCGTTGGTGAACCCCGTTGTGCTTAGGTACTTGCCTGGGCCTGGACCATCACTAGGGACTTATTGTATCTCATTCCAGTACATGTAGCTTCACTAGCAACCTTTTCAGATCTGCATTAAACTTCTGGCCAAACTTCTTTTGAAATTCTTCTCACAGCAGGGCAAGCCTCCCTAGATGTCCACAGAAGGTCATTTCTCAGCCCAAACAGGTAGCAGCCTAGGATCAATAAGGACCAAATCAACGCTGAGCATTTAAACCTGTGGCTGGGGTGTGACTAAGTAGTTGGAGAAATTGTAAAAAGGTCAGGTAGCAAGTACTGGCTTTGTAACTAGCAAAAGCACTTGTATATATTTGGCATTTCGCAGAACCTTCAAGCTTAGTTTGATTAGTTATTAAAATTATGGTAGGCCAGTGGGGAGAATCATGATAATTTGTGTAGGTCACAGATAATCAGAAGTGTCTCTCCCAGTGGGATGAAACTTATTTAAATTCGTTATTTAAATCTCTTTGCCATTTCCACATTCTGCGCACATGCAAAACGACTTGTCCCTATCTTGGTCTCCAAGGAAAAAAACAGACATCTTCCATTGTTCTTTGTTTGGTGCTAATTAACATTTTCAAGAGGGTTGAGTTAGATGCAGCTCTGTATACCCGCAAAGCAATCACTCCATTCAACTTCCAGATTATAGTTTTATCACATTAAATACTTAGGTTTTAATATTCAGAATGTTTAGATTATTTCAACTGGTGTCTCCAAAACTTGTAATCGCATACAAATAATCCTCAGCTTTATGCCACCGATGCTGAGGGGATGAAGTGCTTTGTGAGAGATGAATCCCGTTATTTTTATTGTTAGCCTTCTCTTTTGGAATAATGTAACTCCTATTCCTGAAAGCCAGCCAGCCAGCATGCACTAATTTGGTAGAATAGGCTGCCTGCCACCTACCCAATGACTCTCAAACCTGGAGGAACATTGGACTCCTTGAGGAAGTGTTAAAAATATGGACGTCTGCTCCCCTCCCTTCTAAAATACTGACTAATCTGGTCTGGGGTGAGACCAGTTTTTTATCTTTTTTTTTTTTTTTTTTTAACAACTTCCAAAATTCTGGTGCCATTGCATGGAGTGGTTTCCGGTCCTCCACTCAGCCTTCCACATACTTGGCCTTCATTACATTTTTGCCTTGGATTACTTGACTCTCCATTTTTTTTTCACAGTGCTCCTATCTTTCTTATTTCTTTCTTTTTTTTTTTTTTTTTTTTTTTTTTTTTTTTTTTTTTTTTTTTTTTGAGACGGAGTCTCGCTCTGTCACCCAGGCTGGAGTGCAGTGGCGGGATCTCAGCTCACTGCAAGCTCCGCCTCCCGGGTTTACGCCATTCTCCTGCCTCAGCCTCCCGAGTAGCTGGGACTACAGGCGCCCGCCACGTCGCCCGGCTAGTTTTTTGTATTTTTTGGTAGAGACGGGGTTTCACCGGGCTAGCCAGGATGGTCTCGATCTCCTGACCTCGTGATTCGCCCGTCTCGGCCTCCCAAAGTGCTGGGATTACAGGCTTGAGCCACCGCGCCTGGCCTCCTATTTCTTTTAGGTACTTGAAACAAACATGTAAAAAACAATATTTGATACAAAACACAGAAAAGCACAAGGGAAAAAACTTAGAAAATACATATATTTCTACCACTCAAGGATAATTATTGAGAACATTTTTATGCCCATGTTTCTCTGCATCTGAACACATATTTTTTCTTTACGAAAACTTATTACACTAAATATACTCCTTTGTAGCCTAAATTATTTGCTTAACACAGCATTATGTAGAGGATCTAGGACAAATTTACAGCATTTTTTGAATGACTGAGGTGTGCCATCATTTGTATACACCATCATTTAGTGTACTGATGCTTTGTATTTTTGATATTTAAAAGCAGTGCTAGGACCAGGTGTAGTGGCTCATGCTTCTAATCCCAGCTCGTTGTGAGACCAAGGCAAGAGGATAGGAGGCAGAGGTTGCAGTGAACCAGGATCATGCCTCTGCATTCTAGCCTGGTCGACAGAGTGAGACTCTGTCTCAAAAAACAAAACAGAACAAAACAAAACAAAAATAAAATAAAAGCAGTGCTTGAATAAGTGTCCTTGTTTATATATCTTTTTTAAATCTAATAATTTTTAACCACTATTGATGGGTAAGATAAGAGGTACATAGCACAGGACTGGCAGTCATTGGGCAAGAAAGGCACTGGTGAAAACATACAAGTAAAAGCAACTCATTCTGTTCTGGAAGTTGAGTCTTTAAAAAAGACATGGTTGGGAAGTCAAGATCTTCAGCTCATATTGGAAAATTCCCTTTGTCCTATGTGAATAAATTTGGATGCTCAAGATGCATGTTTCTCACAGGGTCCATTAAGGGAAATGCAGTCTGCAAGCAGTTTCTGCTCCCTACAGCAGCACTTCTCACACTATTCTGGTAAAAAAACAAAAAAAAACAAACAAAAAACAGATTTTTGTTTCATTCTGTTTTACTTCCAATTTTTCATGGATATATACTTCTGTAAAATTGAATAAAAATAAATGTCAGGAAAAATAAAATAAAAATGACAGATAAAATGTGCAAGTTTCTATTTTTTTATTACCAGATTCAAGTCATAAAATTTCTTTGACAAATTGCTATAAATATTTTAAGAGCTTACTCTCAGTCTCTACACTCTATTTCATGGTGGGCCAGTAACCAACAGTTTACAGCTCGGCACTGATAGACGGTAATTTGAGTGGCACTGGTTTAGAGCACATTCTCCGAGGAATGCATTAGCTAAATGAGATTATCTAGTGTTTGCACGAGAAAAAAAATTCCCTAGCAAATTTATAACAGAAGTCCAAAGTTTAAATAAGTATTTTTAGCAATTGAATGAAATAACCAAGTGGGACTGTAGTAACCAAGAATAATACTAAAAATACAGAGAGCTAAGAAATCCACGTTCTACAGCTGGAATGATCCAGAGAAGAAAGAACAAACTGTGAAGAATGGCAAACTCATGAAGTATTTCATATTTTTCTGAAAAGTTCTAATTTTTGACTTAGGAATGGTTTCACAGGTTTTCCCCTTACAACCATGTATTAAACTGTGCTCATAAATGTTTTGTATTTCTATATATTCTATAATTTTAAAATGCCATCCATACACCTGTATGCTAATGTTGTATATGACAAATGCTTCTATATCAACACAGTTGCATGCAGCTAAGTGATGGAAAATGTACATTGGAGGTGACTTTGGTATATTTATATTGAAAAGTATAGTATTTGTGTCTAAAAATCCTTTCAACGGCCCTTAAATAAAGGATCTTATAGTTATCACACTTACAAAGGATAAAAGACTGATAAAAAGGAAGACAGACCAAAGTCCCACTTTTAATAGTGAAGGACAATAGTTTATTATTCTTACAGGAAAGTTGTCAGGTAAGATGCATCCTAAAGGAATAATACTGTGTGTGTGACTAACATCTAAATGTGGAGAACTGGGGATGGGAAAGGGCAGGCTTATCATTCTCCCTCAATTACTCTCTTATCTATATATCAGTTACTTAATGAGAGAAACAGAGAACATTCCTTCACTTGACCTTTACTCTAAGACGGCACAGTACATCATTCAAACTAAGTGATATTTAGAGAGTATTCTAAGAATGTATACACATATAGGTATATATTGGTGTATATATAGTGACTAGCCTAGGAAGTCTCTTTTATGTTTCAACCTGAGTTTCAGAAACAATGTTTCATTGACAAGTTTTGTTTTTCTGATTTTTATCCATTTTATGCTTAAGTGAAGAAGGGGCATGAGGCAGCTGAAGAAAGATAATAACATCTTGTTCTTTGTGATTACTCATTCACGTTTCCATTTCTATTTTGTCATTGGAAAACTCCTAGAGCAGCTTGCTTTGATTCCTTTTTCAGAGTTCTAAACAACAATCTGTTTCCTGTCTCCTTTGGGGTTTGCTCATCAAATGCAAAGGTAGAAAGCAGATCACTTTCTCTAGCATCATTCTCAGGTCAACCTTTCATAGCCCTATGTCCCATCCCTGCAATCACCCTGGGCGCCAGAGACATCAAGTCCAGCCTTCTATCTCCTGAGGACTGATGATGCAAGATTGAATTCTGCAACCATGGGCAAGTCACTTACCTATTTGAAACTTTCATCCCCTGATTTCTTTGACTGATTTTTAATGTTTTTACATTGTTAAAAATGTATTGATTTTTCTGATCTAGGAGCAGAGGAAGGAAAGAAAAAATAAGACTTATAACGGGGTCAGAGCAAATGAATGAGTGAATTAAATGTACTTGGCTCAGCAGAAATAGAACCCAGTGGGTGAGGCCAAAGAGGATTGCTCTTTGAACCACTGGGACATCTATTGAGCTAAGTGTCACTATGGTTATTTCTACTGGCATTTCAAAAGACATTTGGGCAAAGGATTGAAACAAGAGGGAACAGGATGAAAGAGAGGGGAATAAAAGGAAACAGAGACTAGGATAGAGGGTCAGATGTGTAATTCTTTTCTGGCAATTTCCTGCTGGTGGAAAACTAGGGATGGAAATAAGGAAAAGGGGAGATCAAATGAAAGTGCAGTGGGAAATGGCACAAAGTAGTCAAGAAACTAACACCAAGGCACATTGTTGGGGGCTCCCTTCTCTGCAGCTATTAGCCAGCATGAAGTTGATAGCATTTCTAAAGCAAGGATTGCAAGTCAATTGCTTTGAAAGACCAATGGGAAATAAAACTGAGGAAAGCTGACTCAGCATGAGATGAGAAAGGACAGTGGGGTCTATGTGAACAGAGGCTCACACGGCCAGTTCCAGAAGCCTCCTGACTTGTGAGGTCTGCAAGTCAACTGTTGCCAGTTCTTGTGGTATTTAAAGAGAAGGCCCTTCTCTGGGTTTGTATTCAAAGTGTCCTGATGTTCAAAACATTTAGTCTCTGTAGACACTTGTCTTTGTCCATAACTCTATAAAAAGATGGAAAGAAGAAAAGAAATGGAAATCAATTATCACATTACTTCTCCTTCAGTACAGTCAGTATTGCCTTATATTATTTTTGTTTATTTTTATATATGGATATTTGTTTGTGGAAAATTAAAAATTTCTAGAGGGCAGCCATGTATTTCTTTGTGCAGTCTGTGCACTCACCTGCAGACTAGAATCCAATTTTAATTAAAAGAATTCTGACCTTGAATTAAAATAATCTGATAATATGTTCCTTTTATCTTCTTCTTCCTAGAGGAATAAAACAAAATCTATCATTACATGTGTTTGATAGATGAAATAAACAACAACTATCACTTGCATATGTTTGTGTGGTGACCTTTTATCAATAAAGTAGTAAACTCTAGTATGAAGCAGGTACCTCCTCCATCCACATGTTTCTTTTAGAAGCTTGCTAGTTCCCAAGTTTCTAGTTAAAGTCTTTGAAACCTCTGAAGCTGTTTTCAAAACACTTCAAAAGGAATAACAAGGCAGTTATATTAGCTAATTTGCTTTCAAATATTACTTCAATTATCAAGATATTCTTGATCAAGAATCAGCAACAATTTTTGTAAAGGGCCCAGTAATTAATATTTTAAGCATTGTGGCCAGGCATGGTGGCTCACGCCTGTAATCCGAGCACTTTGGGAGGCCAAGGTCAGCGTATCACAAGGTCAGGAGTTCAAGACCAGCCTGGCCAATACGGTGAAACCCCGTCTCTACTAAAAATACAAAAATTGGCTGGGCATGGTGGTGGGCACCTGTAGTCCCAGTTACTCAGGAGGCTGAGGCAGAAGAATCGCTTGAACCCAGGATGTGGAGGTTGCAGTGAGCCAAGATTGCACCACTATACTCCAGCCTGGGCGACAGAGTAAGACTCTGTCTAAAAAAAATTTAGGCTTTGTGGCTATATGGTCACTCTTACAGCTTCTCACCTCTGCCCTTATAGTGCAAAAGCAGTCAAAGAACTATACAAACACAGGCATCAGCCAAGATTCCACCACGCCATAGCTTGCCTCTCCCTCCTCTACATGTAATATCATTTTGTAGCCTGCATTCTCTGCATAACTGCCTCTATTTCAAATTTATTTGTCAGTGCAGATAGCTCAGTTTACTTAGCATTCTGTCCTACTTCCTGCTCAGAATCACTCCCTCTCTGATCTTTATGTTCTAATCTTAGCACAGACCATCCCCACTTCTGATACAAATCATTAACTCCTCCCAATGACAAATCCAACTACCGTTCAGTCTTCACTGATTTTTGTCTCTTATTAGATTGTTGAAAATAGCTTCCAAATTGGCCTTTTTTTTTTCTCTAACTTCCCACACTTCCAATAGTCTTCTTAGATAAACTGATTTTGTGTACAGGGGAGGGGGAGCAAGGTATTGCTTAGAGAGGGGATAGTTGGAAATGCAAAGACCCAGAGAAAGGAGGACATGGATTCCTCAGAGTAGTCGAAGAAGAGTTGGAAATGACTTAGATGCTTCTTCCAAGGCTCATTTTCACTTCAATCCTCCCCCTACCCAGAAACTTCTCTAGACCTACTTGTATATTTATTTCTTCACTACTAGCATCTAAGTAGTAGTAGAAGCTAAGTAGTAGCCAAGTAGCTTCTTAGTAGTTTCTACTACTAGTTAGATGGTAGTAGTGAAGAAACAAATATACAAGTAGATCTAGAGAAGTTTCTGTGTAGGGGGAGGGTTGAAGTAAGAGTGAGCCTTGAGAAAAATCCCTCTTTGGAGTCCTAAAGTTTCCTATTCGTCACTCTGGTCAATGATTTTTTTCTTTATTTAGAAAAAAAAATGAACTAACTGCAGCTTAAGAGCAAGTTTGAAGTGCTTCTTTTTCAGATAGTCAAATTTTACATCTGGCAACTCAAATGCCTGCAGAGTTCCTCTTGGAAGTGATCATGAAAGATTACGAAAGAGCCAGGATATTTCACCTCTTTGAGGGTGATGCCTGATTGTAAGCAAAATCCTTTGTTATGCTCATAGAAAGGGGATTTGCTTGGACATTGAAAAAAAGGAAAAGAAAGAAAATCTTATAAGCAGAAGGATAAAACTAATGTGATAATAACAGTATGTTTATTAGCTCTTGAAACAGAGAAAGAAATGGCAGTAAAAACCATCTGAAACATTTTTACATTTTCTAGAGTTTTGAAACTTTGAGACTCTTGCTTATTTTAGGGAAACCAAAATAGGGCTACCCCAAAAGAAGAAATTCACGCCTGCCTTGTTGCAAGCAGTAAAAATTCTCTGGTGCCCAAGCTTGGAAATGTTATCAGACTGGGTGGTGTTATTGTAATACTTCTATATTTTTTCTAGGCCAGAGCTTTTTTACTGCTTTTTCTCTTATTATTGTTGCTATTGTTTTTGCATAAAAGCTAAGTAAATACAATTATGTGCTTTGAATCATGTCTCCCTAAAATTCATATGTTGAAATTCTAAGCTGTAGTACTTTAGAATATGACTGTATTTGGAGATAGGGCTTTTGGAAAGGTGATGAGGTTAATTAGGCCATTAAGCTGGGCCCTGATGCAATCTGATTGGTACCCATATAAGAAGGGATGAGATACCAGGAATACACACAGAGAAAAGGGCATGTGAGAACACCAGGGAGAAAGTGGCCAGCTATGAGCTAAGGAGAGAGGCCTCAAAAGAAACCAGACCTGCCAACACCTTGATCTTGGACTTCCAACACCCAGAACTTTGAGAAAATACATTTCTGTTGTTTAACTCATCCAGTCTGTGGTAATTTTCTGTGGCAGCTCTAGCAAACTCACACTCGAGCCATGCCACAAAGCCTAGTATTTCCATCTGTTCCAAATAACAACTAGAATTGAGAGGCAGACTATTTTAAGATACCATTTCAGACATTTGTCTGTGATAATCTTTTGTCGACGAAAAGAGTCAAACTCTGTAAAATATTTTAAGAAATTTATTCTGAGCCAAATATGAGTGACCATGGCCTGTGACACAGCCCTCAGGGGGTCCTGAGAACATGTATCCAAGGTGGTCAGAGCACAGCTTGGTTTTGTATCTTTCAGGGAGGCATGAAACATCAACCAAATACACTTAAGAAACACATTGGTTTCGTTCAGAAATGCCGGACAAATCAAAGTGGGGGTTTCCAGGCTATAGGTAAATTTAAACATCTTCTGGTTGACAATTGGTTGTTTGTTTAAAGACCGGTGATTGATAGAAAGGAATGTTCAGGTTAAGATAAAGATTGTGAAGATCAAGTTTTGTTGTGCAGAGGAAGCTCTCAAATAGCAGGCTTCAGAGAGAGAGAGCGAGCAGGTTGTAAAATATTTCTTATGGGAGCTAAAAGGGTGCCTGGCTCTTAGTTGATTATCTCCTGGATCTGGGAAGGAAGGAAGGAAAACAAAAGAGAAGTGTAATTCTCTATAGAATGTGGATTTTTCTCATAAAAGACTTTGCAGGCCAATTTCAAGGTATGGCAAGAAAATATATTTTGAAGTTAAATATTTTTATTTTCCTCCTGGTCTCATGATGTTATGCCAGGGTCAGATTGGAAAGTAAGCCATGACATATAGGGTTAAATAAAACCCATCTGATGAGAATTTATGGTTTGTAGGGCATTAGTCCCTAGACCCCTTAGATAGAAATTTGAGCAAGATTAAAAAAAAAAAAAAAAAAAAAAATCAGAGCTTAGTCCTCAGTTTTCTGAATCTAGGAAGAGATGAGCTTAGTAAAATAATATTTCTAAACTGCTGTACCACAAGGCACTGTCTATTATATCTAAGGAGATTATTTAGATGAGTTATTTCTATGGAAAAAAATAGAAACATCTGGATCTTTCTCTGGATCATTATGTTCAATACTCTATAATAATTACATTTGAAAACAGCAAAAGCTAACCTTACTGGCCCTAAATGAGAAAAATAAAAGTTGCTATTAGATGTTATCTCTATCATTCTTCTAAAACAGAAAGGAAGAGGTCAGAATGCATCCTGCCATTTCTGGGAAAATAACTTTTCTTCTCTCTATTTGTCCATCCTGAGGCTGGGAACCTTATCAGCTCAGGCATTTTAAACAAAAGAACAAACTCTCTCTAGCAAAAGGCTGAAAAACCACATCTGGAAATAGATGTTCTTACTTATATTATTATGAGTAGGAAATAAAGAGGTCCTGTTTTTTCATTGATTTCCGTCTTTTCATAGTATGCTCTAAATGTTGTGATAAAGAGACAATTCATTAATTTAGACCTGGCACAAAGAGGGACATCACCACCAATCCCAGCCAAAGATCCAAAACAATCAGAAGGTGTAATCACCCATTGATGCTAAGGAGGGATGGAATAGCATGGTGTCTTCAGAAGAAAGCAGGAATTTTGGGATTGCTGCTGTGAAGCAAAAGAGATGGGACCAGGAAATAAGTAAAAAGACTGTCCAAGGATATAGAGAGATTTACTGAAGTTGGGAGCAAAATTAGTAGTGATCTTGAGCCGAACTTAAGACTTCGTCATACCAGCTCCCTTCTCGCACCACCTACCTCCAAGCAATCGTCAAGACCTGCCCTTTCTCTCTCTGTAATAGCTCCCAATGTGTCCTTTTCTTTACGTTCCAGATGCTACTCCCTAATTCAGCTTATCTTCTCTGTGGCTTGGAGGCAGGGGTGGGTGCAGTGAAATGGAGCAAAGACTCTGATGTCAGATAGAGTTTCTATCCCAGCTCTAACTCATACCGGTTTTGTGACCTTGCAGAAGTTACATAAACTTCCTATTGCTATTTCTTTTCTTCTCTGTGCCATTAGGATAATTCCTAGTGCAATCTATGTTACAGCATCATTATAAAGATGAAATGAGAACATGCAAGTAAAATGTTTGGCATATAGTAAGAGTATACCATTGGCCATTATTAGCCATCTATATTGAAAAACAAATAAAACAAGAAAACCCAAGGCATCCCTCACTCAAACATTGCCCTTTTTCAATCCCTAGTATATTGCTCCATAAGAATGAGTTTTCTTTTCTTTTTTTTTTTTTTTTGAGACGGAGTCTCGCTCTGCCACCCAGGCTGGAGTGCAGTGGCCGGATCTCAGCTCACTGCAAGCTCCGCCTCCCGGGTTCACGCCATTCTCCTGCCTCAGCCTCCCGAGTAGTTGGGACTACAGGCGCCCGCCACCGCGCCCGGCTAGTTTTTTTGTATTTTTTAGTAGAGACGGGGTTTCACCGTGTTAGCCAGGATGGTCTCGATCTCCTGACCTCGTGATCCGCCCGTCTCGGCCTCCCAAAGTGCTGGGATTACAGGCTTGAGCCACCGCGCCCGGCCTAAGAATGAGTTTTCTAAAATACAAATTATGTGTAGTCACTTTTCTGTTGAAAACTATTACTTGTCTCACAATTACCATCAACATAAAGAACTCTTTGGCAACCTAATTTAAATGCTTCTTGATCTCACACAAGCTTATGTCTCTAGTGTGATCTTTCCTCATTTTAGTCTCTCCCCCAATCCCCATACAGGGTGTGCCAAAGCCATGTGAACTCATTTGGTCTGTAAAAGCTCTTGTTTTCTATTCATGTTTGGAGTTTAGCACCTGCCAGAGGAAGCTTTCTCTGACCTCAAAATGAAGGCCCACTCTCCCTCTTATGCACTGGCATCCACAACTTCTCCTCTCTTTGCATGTTCCAGATGACTACGTTGTAGTCGTGTGTCCAGTTTCCTGTTTTCTTAACTGCAGTGCAAACTTCAGGAGGTCTAGAACTAAGCAGTCTAATATTCCCAGGCTCTGGCACCTAGGAGCTCTCATGATAGCTATTTATAGGGAATACTTGTAATTTTATGTTGCCTTGGCATTCATTTTAATACATATAGGGTTCACTGGGTCACACCAGAATCAGAGCTTAGTCACCTTTGATCCAGTTTCCAGCTCTCTTCCTCCTCCCAGTTTCTTCTTGTATTCCATTCAGACATGATGTCTTCCTTATAAAATCACCTCCTAGTATCCACTTTCATATGGGAAGAATAGATAACAATTGACCAGGCTCATCCCACTGAGTCCCGTGTTCCACATGGAATGTGCCCAGAGGCTGTGGTGATCACTCCTAAGTTATAATATGAATGCACGTGACCCTTGTCTGCTTGCTCTAAGTCCACCAATTAGAAATCCCCATGAGAAAACTGTGTGGGTAATAGCCTGATCCCCCATAAAAGCCTTGACCCACAGGTCCATCTCTCTCTCTCTCTGTGTGGCTGCACACCTGCTGGCTGACCATGGTGTCCCCACAACCTTCTCATCAGTGCTCACTGGTGCTCCTCTTCTCTGGGACCTGTGAGTAATATAGTGCCTCTGCTACTTCTTGTGTTTGTTGTGCCACCTCCTCTCACCAAGAAACTTGAACCTGACTATTTCCGAGTAAGTTCTCCTAGAGAATGGCTATCTTTGTAGGGATAAATTGGACACAAGTCAGACAAGACTTCAAGCTTCTGCCAGTGTAAATAAGTTTTCTATGAGAGGGATATCTGGTCACAGGTTGGACACTTAGGTATTAAGTTTTCCACCAGAACAAAGAAGTATCACATGAGAGGTACACTGTAAACACCCACAACCACCTCCCTGAGAGCACTGTCAGGGCAGGGCTAGAGTTTACAGCCGCTCTCCTGAGAGAGACCTTGAGACCAAATTAAAAGAAAAACATGACACTATTATTAGGAGGAGTAGAAGCACAGTGCTGTTAATCAGGGACAATAAAGACAAAATATTGCCCAGGACCAAGGCATTCTTGGAAATTTAATGACATATAACTAAATATCAATAAATGATATTAACATACCTCAAAAAAAGAAAGCCTCAAGCGAGAGGGGAAGCTTGGCACAGAGCATGGGCAAATCAGTCAGAGAAGCTGAGTACATACTGTCCAGGAGTAACGAGGCTGTGGCTTGCAAACTCAAATAGAGAGACAGGTCTCTATCCACAGTGGAGATTAATGAATTAGAGTATTAAGACGCCCCAGATAATTTTTTTGTGATCTGACATTATGTTCATCAAGGTCATTCCCAATCTGGATTTGACCCTCCATTTAGATTTGCCAAGGCTTTATGTGGATTAGTCAGCAGACTTTCTGGCTGGCTCTTCACTTCTGTGGCTCACAGCGAGTTGAAGGAAAAAAAAAAAAAAAAAAAAAAAGCCAGACCGGGCACAGTGACTCAGGCCTATAATCCCAGTACTTTGGGAGGCCAAAGTGGTCACATTGTCTGAGGTCAGGAGTTCAAGATAAGCCTAACATGGTGAAACCCCATCTCTATTAAAAATACAAAGATTAGCTGAGTGTGGTGGTGCATGCCTGCAATCCCAGCTACTTGGGAGGCTGAGGCAGGAGAATCACTTGAACCCAGGAGGTGGAGCTTGCATGAGCTGAGATCGCACAACTGTACTCCAGCCTGGGTGACAGGGCAAGACTCTGTCTCAAACAAACAAACAAAAACAAAAAACAAAAACCCATGGTAGAGATTATTGATATGAATCTATTGTGGGTTTGTTTACAGAAAGACTATCTCTGAACAACTGATCAACTCTACATACCAGGTAAAAATGAACTTTATACATCTGCCAAATTACAATAAAACCTTGGAAACTTGTGACCACACCAAAGTATTGCCCCTCCTGAAGGCCTCTGACAATAGCCAGCCACCACTTTGGGTGGTTTGTCTGTGGTCTTGCACTCTGTGGTCTTGTTCTTTCATTTAATGGACATGATGACCTCATTATCTACCATCCACTGTATAACCACACAATTAATTAATAAAACAGGAATGAATTTTTCTGGACTCGGCTTTAGTCAATGCCTATTAAAGTGGCAAAATTACTTCTTCTAAGAGTCTTTATGCTTTTTAAGTGTAATTGACTTTTCACCTCAACCTTTTTTGCTCTGTTTGGACAGTAAGAACAAATTATATTTTTATTATGTATTTATTCAGAGAATGCTTAAAAATAATGTTCAAAGTTTTATTTCTTTCTGTTTAAAGTAATACCTTGTAAATTTGTCTGATAGAAAAACACACAGCAAAACAAGCTATTTTTCTGGAAGATTTCTGGGCTATTGACAAGTAGGCAGAAATTCAATATGTTATGGGGAAAACCTCTAGTTCGTGCTTTCATCGATTACTGCCTGTTCTGGTCCATTTTTAAGGAATTACTTTCTTGCAAGTCATCTGTTTTTGCCCACCCTTTCTGTTCAATATGACTGAGGTTATAAATAGGACCACGGAGTTAGTCTACATATCTATAGCAAGATATTGTTTGAGAACATGTTCCACATTTTGAAACACAGATCACAACAGTAGTCTCTGTACCTCCCCTTACGGTTCTCAGATGCAAGCCAGCACTAGAATCAGCTGGAAAGTTTAGCAAATCCACATTTCTGGATCTCACTCTCAAAACTTCTGATTCAGTAGATCTGAGGCGAGGCTGCAAAACTAGTATTCCTGACAAATTCCCAGGTGATTCTGATGTTTCGGTTCTGGGGACCAAACCTGGGGCTTCTCCTTTTTCATTTCAGATGGAGAGAAATTTGGCCAGAGCCTTGCTCTTCATTTGGCATGTTTCTGTGTTCACTGCGTCCTTGGAGGTGAAACCCACCTATGACTGAGTCAATACGCCAAACCCCCGAAGAGGCTCAGAGGTTTCGGGGGTGCATGTGAGCCACAGTCTTTTCATTTTTAGCTATAAATTAGCTGTGCTTATAACCTACAAAATGGCTTATTCTGTCTCCAGGTTTCCTTGGAGGCTTCATCTGAATCTATTCAGTAAGCAGTGCTGCCACCTTCTGATTTTCAACTGGAAATGTGTATTAAAAGTTTTGCTTTTGGTTGAATGCATTATGTACTCAGCAAGTATTTATTTTAACATTCTTTTCTTCATGAATTCCTTTTCTCCCTTGGGCCTCTTATTTCAAATGCCACTTATTGTTTCTTGTTAGCACATATCTATACAAGGCCCTTGTACTCTAATCACAGCCGCTCAGCATTTTATAAACCCTGTCTCCATTAAACCTCCCTCCCTTTATGGGTCTAGAATCATGTGCCAAAGAAAAATACCAAAGATTACAAAGTTTCTTGTGAGTGGGTTGGTTTTCAAACACTATTTCGAAAGAGACCTCCAAACTCTAGTTCGGAGAGCCATTTTGCAAAACTCCTTTTAAAGCACTTCTTTATTTTAGTTATTCATTGCTACCTAACAGATTTTGTCTCAAGGACCCCACCCCCAATATGTGTAATTTTATATAATCCAACTATACTGAATGAAACTTTGTATGTGTATTTTCCTTCAGATGGAATAATAGACTACTAGAACTCATCGGAAGTAGAGAGAATATAATCTAATTAAATTCTGTAATTTTATCCTGTAGAGTAGGGTCAAATGCTGGTTCAAAATCTTACTTATCTAGTAAACCCTCTTCAAATGCAGTCCACTTCTCTAGATAGACCTGGCCTTCAGAAGTCAAAAGTCCATTTCTGAGTCATTTATGTGTCCAAGAGAATGGGACAGACACTATGAATGATCAGTCATGGTTCATGTACCTACTCCTGTGACCTAGGGTTAAGGTTTTTAACCTTAACCAGATGGTGGGAAAGTCATGCCTTTACAAACACCTGAGGCTCAGAATAGTGTCAGTCTCCCAGGGTCACCAAACTAGAAAAAGGCATAGTTGGGCCCAGGTTAGGGTTTGACTCCAAAATCTTGGAGCCCTTGACAAGTCTCCACTGCCCCAGGTTAGAAGAGTAAGCAGGGCATCTTGATCTAGAACAGAAAGTGCTGATTTTATGCATCTTTTCCTCTTGGCTCCTCCCACAGGAAAGAGGGCTATGATCTTTCTCCCTACCTGCCTCCCACTTTATCACCCTTCTACCTTAGTGGTCTGTTAGCCAAGAAGTCTATCAAGACATGTTTTGAAGCTAAGACTATTCTACACCATTCTAAGTCTTTCAAGTAGATGTAAAAGAGAAGAAGGAAAGAACTGAAGATGAAAGACTGATTATTATTTATGCAGTTGTCACTTCTCTATTAGCACAAATGAGCCCTTTGATCATGGGGATATTAAGCTCTGTGTCTCAGTTTCCCCATCCGAAATTGGACCTTAACCCTCTTAGGATTGTTGTAATAATTAAATGAAGGTTTTCAAATGAAGTGCTGACCGCAGTGATAGACAGTTAATAGACACTCAATAAGTAGTCACTCTCACTGCAATTATTTTCATTATTAGCATTGTCACCTCAAAAAAGCTGTTCAGAGGCTGACAAATTCTATTTGTGGTACCTCCTAGAAACTATTCTTTGTTTATAGGAGCTTTTTACTACGCCAAACACACAATAATTTGAACTAAGAAAGCTGGTTGAATTTGTGCAGCCATCGGGGAACAATGAGTTGGTTTTCCTAAGAGTGAATATTTGATTGAAATCCTCCATTAGGGAAAAGTACCTTTAAAAACATGCCCTGAGTCCATCTGCAAAGCCAACAAAGGCCAGTGGTTTGGGCAACATGTTTGCACAGGAACAGTGCCTGACACTTTAACTTATCCCAGGGCTCCTTTTATTTTTATCCTTTAAAAACAACCTGCTGGATCATACATGACATCCAGTCTTGCCTTATTAACTAGAAACTAAATGAGCATTGGAGAAATTTAATTGAAAGTGATATTCAGAATGTTAATAAGCCCCTGGTCAGGAGAGAGATTGATGTTCCCAGCTGCAAACCAGCCTCGAGGAAGAGTCTCTGAAGACCTTGTCACCAAAAGCCAACTAGCTTCTGTGTGCTGCTGCTATCCTCACAGGCTCACTTCCACCACTCTGCCAGCCATTGCCTGCTCCCAGAATTCCTGCTTAATCAGTGTTCCCCAGAGAAGCTCCCGCCCACTGGCTCTACAGCAAATCAAGCTCCAGGCCAACAGCACACTGTTGCTATCAGGAGTGAAATAGCTTCTCTGAGTGAGAATTTAAGGAAATGAAAGGATGATGCTGGGAAAATTGGGATCCAAACATTCAAATTTCTTCCTTTTCCAGGCAGAAAACCTAGAAAGCCACATGCATTTTCCTCTCTCTGAGAAATAATGTCCTTCTGAAAGCATCCATGAAGATAGACTATGCATAATTCAAACTATATTTATATATGATAAAAAGAGAATTTCCATTCCCAGAGCTTAATATTAAAAATTCTAATCATGCTTTGATCTTTGAACACAACTTTTTATGAAATATTTTCGGGAAAAAATAAGCTTGTTCTTGAAATTTTCTTTTTCCTGCACAATTCAAAATACAGGTGGCCTGCTTAAAGGGCATTAAGTTGATGTTAAAACATTGCATTGACATGTCCAATAATTTCCATGATTATTTCTGACAGAGATAGATTTCAGAAGGTTTATTTTCTATTTTTCTATAATTGAAATAAAATATCATTTAAAGAAAAAAACAGCAAAGTGAAATTTTTCGATAGTTACAGAAACAAATATTTCAGTGCAAAAATGAATATGATGAAATTCAACTACTGATTTAAATGCAGTGCCACCAGGCCTAACTTAAAATGTTTATTTGTCAGTGACTTTTTGGACACCTGGATTTCTTCTACAAAAGAAGTATTAAAAGTGTCATTCCACAACAACTAAAAGTGTGAATTTTATGACAAGTTACGAAAGTCAGCAAAACCATTCCTCATTACTATTTACCTTGGGGAGTGGAGCATTGGCCATCAATTTGAGGAGATCACTGGTTCATCTGAACCATATGGCTGGCTAGTTTAGCTCTTCCCAACAGAAGTATAGAAGAACTTGTGCTGAAATCACTTCCATTCAATTATTCTTACACATTGGGTCTCTAAAATGTTTTGGTTTGTCATTTTGGTTTAGGAGCTGTAGGGAAGTGTAATGTACTAGTTTTGAGCACATATTCAGGGGAAGACTTAATGACTGGCATTGGACCAAATCTCTTCTCCAACACTTACTAGCCTGGCAAATAAACTCTGAAAGTGGTTTCTTCTTCTGCAAAAGAGACATAAGGAGGATAATCACATCCATATATTCTAGGGGACTATTTTGAGAGAGTAAGTAATGTCCATGAAAAGATCTAATCCAATGTATCTGGAACATAGTAATGCTCAGTAAAAATTAGCCATCTTCATCATCATTCTATGAAAAGCTTTGGATGCAATGGAGAGAAGCTCTGAGCATCATCTGAAGAAGATGTGGAGCTACTGAAGGTGAATTTGTGTCATCAGATGTTGCCTTTGAAACCTGGAAACTTTGGGGAAGACAGATCTAAGGGAGCCAAGGCTAAATGTAGGAAGGTCATGTAAAGAAATATTCTAATGATTTGAGCAGAAGACAGCTTGATGCAGAGCAGAGGTGGTAGGTGATGGAAAGTGGTGAAAAATTGATTCAAGTAGCATGTGAGACTCAAAATTGGAAATGGAAAAAATTTGATTGTGTGTAGTGCAGTGGATAGAGAAGAGTTCGAAGTGACTTATGTCCACCTAAAGAAAGAAGCTGAGGCATCAAATATTAATGGAAGAGTGTACTTGAGCCAAAGTGAGGACAATGGCTGGGACACATTTCCAAGTTGCCCTGGGAAATGCTGCATTTGGCTTGTGACAAACAGGTTTCCAAAGGTAAAAGGGAACAAAGAGTGGGCCGATACAAAGTCGTTTGACGGGAACTTTCGTTGGTTTACAAATGTGATCTGAAAAACCAAAATAGATGGTCCTTTATCAACTAAGACAGACTTCAAGGTTAAGAAAATAAATATTATCTATGGGCCCAGAATTCAGAGCTCAGCTGGCATGGCAACTTCCCAAATTCCTACAGCTTAAAAAAAGCCAAAAAACAAAAAACAAAAAACACACACTCTTGCTAAACTTCGTAACAATAGGAGCTATCAGGCAAATTGTTACTCCCTTTCTACCTCTTATTTATAACTCAGATCACTACAACTCTGATTGGACAGGGGAGTGGCCCTACCTTCTTTCCTCTTAAGCAACTCCAGACTTTAATCCAGCTTCAGTCAACTTTTAGAAGCTGTACACAAACTATCTTTGTGCTCTATAGTTCACCTGTGATGTAAAGAGCCAAATTCCACCTCGTTTTAATGCTAAAACTCTACCTCAAAGTGAACATGGGATGTATGTTACATATGTGTTTACCCCTTGTGCATGTGCTTGACCCTCCTCATACCCCCCAAACCTGCTGAGTATGTATGAGTCTACTGTGTAATACAGACCCTGTGAGGTATAAAAATCAACCTGCCTTTTACCTCTTTGAAGAGACAGCACCTTAGGTACATGCCAGAGAATGTCTCTTCCTGGTTTGCAAACTGATATTGCCAATAAAGCTCTCCTTTATACTATTTAGCCATCCTGGCGGTCTATTTGACAATCAAGAGATAACATTGATTAGTGACTGATTATACATTATTGAACTATAGGTTATGAGTTATGGTGTCTAGTGTGTGGCATTTTATGGCTACTTGGCATCAGTTAATCTAGAGCCTATGGAGCAAGTGGCTTCAAGAGGTAATCGTTTAGCATAAAGGGGAAGTAAGATGTGACTGTTGTCACATTTTAGTGCCTCTCTGGGCCTGATAATTTAAAGGGGCTCACATTTCTTAGATAAAAACTTTCTTTTCTTTCTCATTTGGCTTTCCAACATCAGTGACTTGGTAGAAATAGAGACATCTGTCAACCCATTTAAAAAATATATTTTCTTTTCCTCATGTCTCATGGCCAAGATCCCATTATAATGCCCAATTTCATTACTTTTATTGGGCCTATCCTTTTATATGGGTGTGCAGAGGGGTGATTTGCCTATAGGCTAAAGTCTATGACTTCCTGCTTTCAAATTACTAACATTATTATTGTTTTGATTTAGTCATTAACAATTTATTTATTTAGACATGACATATTAAGTCATTAATATTTACTGTAAATTATTTTTTAAATTTACTTTCTGAGGGTTTTTATATTCCTTGTCGAAGAAAATGAAGAACTGAACAAAGGAAAGGGCAGTTTAAGAAAGAAAAAAAAAAGCACTAAAGAGGGTAGGGGAGAAATAAAGCAAGACTGGGTCCTCCTCCTCTGCCGGGCTCATTAAGAACCTGATCATTGTCCCACAACTGTCAATGAGGGCTGTTATCAAATATGAAAATAGATTGATGTTCTTTAATCCTTTCTGATTAACTTGCTCTGAGCGAATGAACTCTTTACTTTTCTTACTTTTTATTATAGAGAAGTTAGGGTTGAACTGAGCCAACGATTCCCTGAACTGGTTGACAGAAGTCTTGCCAAACCTTGGTCCACAAAGAGAAGTTAATATAGTTTGTCTTTGGAAAAGTTGCACGTCTTTCCAATTACCACCATCTCCTTGCTTGAGCCTCTCCCTTAACTCCCTTCCTTTAAACATCCCACAATGCTTATTCATTCCCAATATGGTGCTGACTGATAAGGCTACACATTTATGAGGAATTTGCATTTTAACAAATTTCTTGTGAAACTGAGAACACTTAAAGTCCAAAGGAATCAAGCTTAGAAGCACAGACTGATTGTTCACACCTTTCCTAATGGAGGCTAGGAAGTTTGATGATCATAAACGTCATCCAAATGTGAGAAGCCAGCTAATACTAAACTAGTTGGACAGAGCTAGGGAATGTCTCTGCCAGAAAGACTTGTCTGACTTCCCACCTCTACCTCATGAATGTGCACCGGAGCACTTCCATCCTTGATAGCTTAAGTGCCCCATATCTGAGTTCCACTGACAACTTTGCTTGTCTCTACTATAGTATTTAACAAGCTGGATTGAAATTTTTTTGTTGTTTGTTTGATTGTTTTTTTTTTTTCTTACTCAGTTTTCATCCCCTTGAGGGCAGGAACTGTCCTGTTAATCTGTGTACCCGATGACCAATAAACCATCATACCTAGTGAAAAGAAGGCTTTACAGGTGGGAATAGTCTATTGACTAGTTGTTTTAAGACCTGAGTTTTTTTTTAATGGTTTGGATACTAACTACTGAACAATCACAAAATCTTTGGATTCTCTAGAACTCCTTTTTAAAAAAAGAATGATATTTTCCATCTCTATTCATCAAATGTGCTCTACCTGAAACTTAACTGGGAAAAATCTGTAAAAAGTATGAGGCCAATGAAAGAAATTTTAATCATCATTCTTGATAAAAAATAGTGTAGTGCTAGTCTAGGGCAAATAAGAATTATCATCTTTATTTAGAAGAGAATTATAAATTTTCTTCTTGGTTTCTCCTCTACATATTCAGGGTCTTCATGATCGCTTTATTCCTATAATTCCCTCTATTCAGGCCTTTCCCTTTGGTCAGTACAATCTATAATCTTCCCTTACCTCCCTCCCATAAGATAAGTGAGAAAACTGGCATTTGTAGCTAGTTATGGAGCCAAGCATTATTCTGGGTCCTTTACATAAGCTGTCTTATTTTATTTTCTCAACTACACTATAATGTACTTGCTATTAACTCATTCTACAAATAAGAGAGCCGAAGTTTACAGAATTAAGTAACTTGCCAAAAGTCGCCCAGATAGGAAGTGGCAGATTCAGAACTAGAGTCTTAAGTTGTCTGGATGCAAATCATTAAATATTCTCACCAACCAGCTATTATTTTCTAACCTGTGATTTCCAACGTGATATTTTGATCTTTAGTCTGTCTCTGGAATTATCATGTGATACTGAGTGTGAAGGATCTAGCAGATTCTTTTCTATCAAGACCATATGCGTGCCTTATTACAGAAGCATGGCTGCAAGTCATGGCAGTGACTATCAGCAGACACTTTTGGGCAGGGCTGATCTGTAGAATCAGGATACTGGCTAAGGACCAAGAGGTAAGATTCACAATTGGGTGATGAAGAGAAGCAGGTCAAGAAGAATGAGAGCAGAGCTAACAGACTTGCTAAGTCAGTTATGCTTCTTTGCACTCTCAAAATTGTACTTTTGAATACTGGCAAAGCAAGGAGAAAAGTCTATTCAAATTTTCCCATCAAAAAAGATAAAGATTTGCACATAGCCAAATAAAAATTAAAATTGACGTCATTCCAAATGCTTAATTCAGAAATAGCAAGATCTCTTTTGGAAGCAGTCAACTTTGACAAAATCTTTTGTTTATAAGGATGCAATGGGAAGGCCCATGCAGTGGGTGTTTCAAAGCACCTTCTCAGCAAATCCGCAAGGTAAGTAGGGCAGGCATTAGAGAAGAATTATAGAATGAATGCATACCCTAAAAGAGTCATTGGAGGCAATGAAGTCCAATTTCTTCATTTAGATGCATGAAGAAGTCAGAGCACAGAGAAAAGCAGTGACTTCTTTATCTAGGAACTGGAAATCTACGTAGTCAGGGTGGGATAGGTTACGCTGTGTAACATATAAACTGTAACACACAGTGGCTTAGCACTTAAAAGTGTTTCTTGTTAATGTAAAGTCTGCTGCAATTGGGGTAGTTTCTAGGGCAGCTCTTTTCCAAGACATGACTTTACACAGCTTTGCATTCTCCATCTTGCAGTTTCATCATCTCTACATGTACCTTTCAGAATCACTGTGATAGGTGGAGAATGTGAATGGGTTGCCAGACCAGTCATAGCTGCAGCTCAAAAATGACATGTATAAATTCTGCTCACAGTCTACCAGCCAGAAGTGTAATATGGTCCTTATTAAGGGTGCGAGAAATGTATATTTCATGTGTCCAGAAAGTAAAGAACAACATATGGGTGAGCACCAGTTATTTCTACTACAGAAGTGAATCTAACACCCAGGTGTCCTGGTACTTAGACAATTCTTCTTTCCACAAGCTCATGTTCTCTGAGCATTGTTTGTAATGTGTGGTGGAAACTGTAGAAGGCAAATTGAGCATAAGGAAACTCAAATGTTTATCTTAACTCTAAACATTTTTTTGTTTCCAATAATTTTAGGAAAATAAGTTTGATTTAGCTTCATTCTTTCCAAATATAACTGATGACCTTAAGAACTGCCAGATTTCTAGGGGATGACATATTTATTTTATCCTTTAACCTTGGCAGTAAACTATTAAGATTGTCACTACTAGCTCTTGTTTCAATATGAACGTTCAATTTGTACAGAAAATTAACAAGTTATCTAACTAAAAATACAAAAATAACAGAAAGCCAAACTTCTGACAAACTGGAACTGGGCCTCATTCAGAATTTTCACAAGTTCTCTCTGATCTTCCCCACCTTCTGTCTCTCAATCCTCTGTCTCTCCCAAAGCACAGAATGAAGCGGTTCTCCAAAGTCCCTTTATCTGTGTAAAGTCTGAACCTACCAAACAAACAAACAAACAAACAAAAACCCCACAATTACTTTAGGTTCCTTCTCTGAGTTTTCATTAGCTGAACTCAAGTTGCAAGAAGAAAGACTGGTCTATCAACACACCCAACAGACTTTTGTTACAAACAGTTGTCAGCTCTGCAGGCCCAATAGACTTTATCCCAGACCCTTGTATGTTTTTCAAGCACATTGCCATTGAATGCTCCTAAAAATCATTTGCTAACCCCTTTAAAATGACCTTCACTTCCTCATCTCCTTTCCCTAAGAAGACAAATATATAACCACTTATACCCCATTGTGTGGTAGGATAATCACTCTGTGATTTTTCTTCCCATCCAAATTATCAAACTTATATGCCTTTTCTCCTATTAATGTGCCTTTTGCCATTTGATTTTCAGTGAACCTTTAAAAGACAAAGGGGAAATTGACCCCTACAATATCTTAGCTGCAACTTTCAAAATACTGTTTACTGGCTCATTCTTGTGAACCAGGCCATGTATGCTCTACATCAAAGGCCCACTAATGGATCAGCTGTCTGTGGATCAAACATCTACCTGCCTGCAAACCACTTTGGTCCTGGTTACAGAAGGTGGAGAAGCAGTGGACATGAACACTCTCCTTCTGCAGGAGCCAGTGCAGAGCAGCTTGCCACAGAAATAAGGTGGGTGGGCAGGTAGCAATGGATATGTCTCATCTTGTGCAAGGTCACAATGCTAGTAAATGTCAAGGTGAGACTTGAGTGTAAAATTGCCTGACACCTCAGTATCAAGTCAAATGAGGAAAAATGAAGAAGGAGCACCTAGGGTGGAACTTAATAGATTTCATCATCTTTTACTCTGTAGATGCTCAGCCCTCAACTAGCCACAGGTGTAGCTAAATAGAAGCCTCACAGAAGTCAAATGTTTTGCTAAAGCTAAGTAAAGTATTTTTTGGCACATTTACAGGATATTCCTAGTTGAATCAGACAAACATGGGAATAATAAGAACAACCAAATGAAAATAATAAATCAACTGATCTCAGACTAGAACTCTGACTTTGGTCTCTTTGAGGCACATAAGCCGAGCTGGATCTGCATGGTTTCAGGGCAAGAATTTTGTATTCTTTATTTCAACATTCGAGAATGTGTGTCACTACTGATGCTGATGATTAAACTTTGTCACAAAATCCCCACTGACATTACAAAGAACACTTAGCCTCTCTGCACCTCAGTTTCCACAACAATAAGATGAGTTGAATTAAATTACCTCCTAGGGTCTTTACAGCTATAATATTCTATGACTAGCTCACCTTACAAATTTAGCACACATGTATCTATGTCTACTGATTACAACCTGAGGCAGATCATTTTCCTTAACATTCATTTTAAATAGCATCCAAGAATCCTTGAACAGATTTTTTTAACTAAACTGTGGCACTGTTTACTGCTACTAAAGGCGTCAAACTTCTTTTACCAAGTTACCTGTGACCAAAAGCATCGGTTCTTATGTCAAAAAAGAGTACCGTAGAACTATCTGTGATGATGGAAACAATCTATAGCTATCCAATACAATAAGCTCTAGCCACGTGTAACTACTAGGGACTGAAAGTGCAGCTAGTACAGCTGAGGAACTTTTTTTTTTTCTTTTTTTGTTTTGAGACAGAGTCACTGTCGCCCAGGCTGGAGTGCAGTGGCGTGGTCTCGGCTCACCGCAACCTCCGCCTCCCAGGATCAAGCGATTCTCCTGCCTCAGCTGGAATTAAGTTTTTACTTTCAATTATTTAAATTTACACAGCCACGTATGGCTAGCTGCTATCATACTGAATGCTGTAGGACTGGAGATATATATTACACAAATGGCAAAGGGAAATCAAAAGGTAATGATAGCTATCATAGAGAAAGATGTAATATTTGAAAACCACTAACTTTCATTTTTATGTTGAACTGTGGAGTCCCTGTTTTTTTTATTTTTTAATTTTAGAAAACAAACTATTCTCTGATGGTGCAAGCTTTCCAGAAACATGGAAAGAGATAGATAATTTCTCTAATTCTAGCTCCATGTATCAGAAAAGTAATAAATACAGATAAGCAAATATCAAGTTTGTTAAAAAATAGCAATGGTTTTGTACAGTATGTCTCATCAGAGGCGTGAGATATGTATGTAAGATTCTTTGCAAATACAGAGTAGTTACAAAAGTCTTCAGCAGTTCACTGGACGTGAATTTTGAAGCCCTGAATTTCTAGTTCCAGCTTTATCATCAATTACTGTTTTCTCTAATCTTAAATTATTATTTTGTGTAAAATTCACCATCGATTTAATAATAGCATCAGGACAGGGGAGGTAGTGGTGGGGAAAAGAACTGTTTCTTTAGCTGATTATGGCATTCTTTACATGACTACCATTTTTATTTTCTGTAGCAACATCAAGTATCTAAACATTCTCCAAGAATATAATCTAACAAATCTTATAAGTTATTTTTAAAGGTTTTCAAGGCCAACCTGTTTTTGAGTCTCCCAAATTTTAAATCTTTACCTTTTCAACTACTTTAGAAGTGATATTGTATTGAATAATTTCAGGGTTTCCTCTTCACTTCCTATTTGGTAAAATTTACACTTTCATTTGTCTTTCTTTGATTTAATTATATATTTCTAAAAATTCAGTTAAATAGCTTTTCTAGTACACCAGCAAAATGTTTTTGACAAATAGATGCTCTACGCCTAAGTGAGAGCCTTTTGTGACACACAGATCAATCACAAAACAGTCTCTGAGTATTCACAGACCTACTATGAAGGATCTGACACTTTCTATGGCCTTTGTTTTGCCAAGCATGTGGCATGCTGTCTTCTCCATATGCAATCACCTTTTACTGCAAAGTCATCTCCTAATGGAAGTTTTTGAAGAAATCTTAACGGGAATGTACATTTCCATTACAATTTTAAGTTAAGATATAATTGTGGTTCTTCCAGGAAAATTAAGTGCATTGATTATTGGATGAACCCTCTGTGCAAGGCTGACTTCCAAAGGCATAGGTAGCACTGGCTCTGGAATAAGTCTTCTCTGCTTCTCAAGTGGCAGTTTTGTTTCTTTGTTTTAAATCTGTGTACATCTTATATTTGAAGAAATGTGACAGTTGTGCCATTGTAGGCGACTGTCTTCAATATATTGGGTCAAGTATAAAATGGAGTTAATGATGCTAATAACTGGTTATCCTTCCTCAAATAGTGGATCCTTACACTTCTAAAATACTGTGGTTTTTAGAGACTTTATAAACTACCCACTTTAACCCATTCTCTTTTGAACAGGGAAGATCAACCTTACACTTCTAAAATACTATGATTTTTAGAGACCCTACAAATTATCTACGTTAACTCATTATCTTTCGAACAAGGAAGATCAACCAGTTAAGGACATAACCAAGATCACAGTTTTATTTGTATACAGCAAGATGTAACTCAGAACACCCAAAGAAGAAGGACTGCTCAATTAGGTGAAACTGCTGTATAACTGAGGTGGGGTCTATTTTCCTTCTTGTCCTACATGAGTATTTCACCAAGCCCAGTTTTCTGTGTACAGTTTGGTATATGGATAAAGTTCTATTGGATAAGAAAAGACACTACAGGGTATTACATTATTGTTTTGGGGTTTGGATGTAGAGGAGTAAGAAAGAGATGACTCAATATGTGGTTGACACAGGATATGTTTTAGTTCACGTCTTCACATGGAAGAGTGTTTGCTGTTTATTTTAAAGGCATTAAACTTCCACCAAGTAATACGTGACCAAAAACTTAGTTCTTATATCAAATACTTCGGTATGCAGTTTTAAGCAGGCTAGCTGTAATTCTAATTTATTTCATTTTTACAATTTGCTTATATTTTCCTTTTAAATTTTCTTTCTTATATTTCCTAGCATTCATGTCTTTAATTTATTTTTCTAAATATTTGGGAGGCCAGCTGATTGATTGATTTTCTAAAAGTCTTAAGTGCTTTTGTTTAAAAAAAAAAAAAGACAATCCTTTCCTTTAGGAGTTTTGCTAATATTAACACACTATTTTTGGTGCATTTCAAGTCCAGTATAAAAACTAGGTATCAACACCACTTATTTGGTAATCTAGTAGCATCTGGAGTTGTTTTTAATTTTGCTCACTCGCTCATATTTATTATGTCCTTGATCATACCATAAGACAATTTTCATTAATATATAATATATTATTTAATGATATATATATTTAGTTATATATTAATAGTCATCCATTAACCAATATACCAGCCATATCTTTTTGTGTGTGGGAGGTGATGTCTAGATGTGTGTGTCTCTGTGTGACTGTGTACCCTGCTTTTTTTGTACTGGAACAAACTAATTTCTTAAATTAACTAAAAATTCTGATTAGCTACATTCTGATTAACAGTAGCTTTATTCCAATAATAAACTTTCATTTTTACTTTTAACATGTACTTTTTTTGTTTTAGGGAGATTCAGTAGGCAGATAGTGGTACCTAGGTTTAATATTTTCCAGATTATTTGTAGTAAAAGGTCTTAGAATTTTCTCCTAGTAGAACAAAGTATTTGTCTTTTATGAGACATTCAAAGTTATTTCAAAAAATGTGGAAAAGAATGTATTAAACACATCAATATTGATTTTTTTTTTTCATTTTCAACCATGGAGGATGATCCTTGCTTATTTGAACCTCTTCAATGAATAAAGCATTAGTTTTCCTTCCACTGACAACCTGGCCATTAAAAGATTATATATCATTCAAAAGAAAGTTGAGGAACATTATTTATATCAATACTAATTGAATTAATGAGAATTTTCCACTAGAGGACATTTTCTTCTCAATTGTTACCTTTATTTTGGTGCTTAATTACTGTCTTCATTTCAAGTGGGATCAGGGCCTCTTACCATCCTTTCGCAGAGCCCATTTTCTGCTCACAGATAACAGAAAGATTTATGGTCCTCTAATTTTTCGTTTCTGCTGTCAAATCTCTATATGGTTCTCAGGCGCCCAGATAGGTAGAGGCTAGGAAATGTGCCATAATATTAATACACTCATGATTTTAACTTGAAAAGGATTCTTTCAAGTGCCTTTTGTCTTTCTAGGGAGACAGCAACCCCATTATGAAACAGGATCGATGTTTTTCTCTTTTTCATTCTCGGTGGCTGTTCTTTTGTTTCTTTCTTTGTTCCTTTGTTGAGTCTTCCTAATGATCTAATATCACATGATGTGGAAAAGTCTGATACTTCAGAACCTTCGGAAATCATTTTGCTTTATTAGTTTATTTTTATAACAAAAAAATCACAGACTTACTCGCATTGTATCAAGTAATGGAGATTTACCATAATCTAGGTCTCAAAGAAGCCCAGAGAGAACCTTACAGATAGCCTGAGAAAAATACCCAAACCCTAAATATGCCATGAGCTTTTCAGAAACTAGAACTTGCTTCAAGAACTTTCAAGGAGCCAGACCAGGTTTTGGGGCCAAGAAAGCCCATCCTCACTTCCTTCCTAAGAGTGTTGTTTAGGCTTTTCTCTGTTTGGAGCCATCAATGTGACTGAATCACTCACTCTTCTGTCTCTGCTTCTCTTTGTTCCTGCTTTTGTTGATGCGGAAGACAAAGGCCCTCCTCTGACCTCATCCGCTCTCACTAGTGTTTCAGTGCTACATGGTTCAGAACTTGATTATCTATTTCCAAGCTATGAGTATTAATTTAATAAAGTGTAGAATTATAAAATATTGCTTTGAAATTAATTTCTACATTTTAGGAAGCAGATTATTTTTCCTGTAAAAAACTTTAGCTGCCACTATGTTGCTGGAGATGCCTTTATACCCAGCATGCTTGTCACGTTCAGAGATTTCATGACTTTAGGAAACTCCTCAAAATACTCCACGTCACTACACTTCAACCTCCCCCAACATACAGACACATACAGACACACACACACACACACACACACAAATCCACTCATTCAGGAATGCATGCAGAGTCTAAAATTTTTACTTTTATTATTATTTTTTTATTCTATTTTTTTATTTTTTTTGAGATGGAGTCTCTCGCTGTTGCCCAGGCTGGAGTGCAGTGGCATGATCTCAACTCATTGCAACCTCCGCCTCCCGAGTTCAAGAGATTCTCCCACCTCAGCTTCCCGAGTAGCTGGGATTACAGGCATGTGCCACCATGCCGGGCTATTTCTGTATTATTAGTAGAGATGAGAGTTCACCATGTTGGCCAGTCTGGTCTCAAACTCCTCAGGTGATCCTCCCACCTCTGCCTCCCAAAATGTTGGGATTACAGCGTAAGCCACTGCACCTGGCCAAATTTTTACTTTTAGCACCCATTCTTATTATTTTTCTTTTTGAAAATGATGGGCAAGCAAACTTTTTTTTTTTGAGTATGGGAATCATAGATTGAATGATTTTATCTTGGATCATATATCATTGAAAGTTAGAAGGTGAGTGACACGATGCTCAAAATATTTTTGTATTGCTGAGTTCAGTGCCAAGTATAACCTGAAAATTAGTAAGGCGACTAATGGTTAACTGGGGAAAGTATACAGATGTTTTTATTTTCAGATAGGGCTTTATTTAGCTAAGTTAACATTGACTTAGTTGTATTCTTTCTGGAGAACAATCTGTCTATACATATCAGTAATTTTAAAATAATTTTACTCTTTAACCTAGTCATTTATTTTAAGGAAATAATAAAAGACTGAAAGACTGAATCAGAATTTTATTACAAAATTAGACCGTGTGTGGTGGCTCACACCTGTAATCCCCGCACTTTGGGAGGCTGAGGTGAGTGGATCACCTGAGGTCAGAAATTCGAGACTAGCCTGACCAACATGGCGAAACCCCATCTCTACTAAAAATACAAAAAATTAGCCAGGCGTGGTGGTGGACACCTATAATCCCAGCTACTCAGGAGGCTGAGGCAGGAGAATGGCTTGAACCCAGGAGGCAAGGCTGCAGTGAGCTGAGATCTCACCACTGCACTCCAGCCTGGGCAACAAGAGCAAAACTCAAAAAAAAAAAAAAAGAATTTTATTACAAAATTATTTATAATTGTAAAAACTTAGAAGCACTCAAGGTATTTGCTTAAGTCTTATTGTACTATAGCCATACAAGTATTCTATGTAGACTTTGAAATAACAATATACAACTCTAAATGACATGTTAAGTCTGACTTACCTTATAATGTAGTAGGAAACCATTTAGAAGTGTTTGTGTGTGTATAAAAAGAAATTTTGAAAATGTATAAAATCATTAAAATGGATATATCTAGTGGCTAGGGTAATGGCTGATATATATCTATTTCATAGTATTCTAAACTTTTCAAAATTTCTATAATGAATATGTAATGCTTTTATGATTGATAAAATGATAGATACATTTTATAATTTTGCCAACTAATGCTTTCTTTTTGAAAGAAGATGTAGTAGGGGTTCTAAATGTCAATCTTTCAATATATGTGTCCCTGAGACCATATCACATAAGAGAGAGGAAAGACCGCACGCTTTGGAGTCAGGTAGCCCTCATGCCTAGTGTGATTTAGGAATAGAATCTGAGCTATTTGCCCATCTGAGCTTTCTCACTTGAAAAATGGGGATAAAATGTCAGCTTTATGGATACCTACAATTAAGGAAAAGAGTTAATGAATACATGAGACCACTTTATTTTATTTTATTTTTTTGAGACAGAGTCTCACTCTGTCACCCAGGCTGGAGTGCAGTGGCGTGATCTTGGCTCACTGCAACCTCCACCTCTTGAGTTCAAGCGATTCTCATGCCTTGGCCTCCCGAGTAGCTGGGATTACAGGCGTGCACCACCACGCCCAGTTAATTTTTGTATTTTTAATAGAGACGGTGTTTCACCTTGTTGGCTAGGCCGTTCTCGAACTCCTGACCTCAGGTGATCCTGCCACCTCAGCCTCCCATAGTGCTGGGATTACAGTTGTGAGCCACTGTGCCCAGCCAGAATGTGTAAAACCACTTTCTGTGACTGGTATATCATAACCATTTGATAAATATTTGATGATGATGATGATTATTATTATTATTTGGCTTTCTATTCTTCATATTTCAGTGGAAAATTGCATTTTTCAAAGAAAATATTTTGAGATCTTTGGAAGCAGCAGTCTTGTATACATGAAGTTAATTATTCCAGACGAAGTAGAGAAACAATGGCATGCTAATTAAATTATAACTCCTTGCTAGCTTGATTTTATGACCCTCAAGTACTTTCATTTAAAATATAAATAAAGAGCAAAACACTTCTCTCTTCTTAGACTTGTTCACTTATCCTGTTGGAACTATCACAAAAGATAAAAAATAATTAAAATGTGGACAGTCTCAGAGTGAAAACAAAGGGTCAGGCTGGTTCTTCTATTAGTAAACAATATAGCACCTACTGTGTGCCAAGCACTGACTACTTTACGCATTTTGCAGACATGGCCTCATGTAATGCTTACACCAGTCTTATGAGTACATTCTATTATCATCCCGGTTTAAATATGAGGAACCTGAAACACAGAGGTACTCAGTAACTTCCCTAAAAGGGGAGTTGTAACCCCTAAAGGGCCACCCAATGTAACTCACACAGCTGGATCCTGAACGCATATTCTCAAACTCTCCACTCTCCTGAATCTTCAACACATTCTCCTTGCACTTTTATTTAAAGATCCTCCTAAATCTTCTTCAGAATTCATATGAAAATCCTTGTTAGTCCGCTGAGCTGGAAGTATGTATTATATCTATTCACCCTGTGCAGCCACCAGAATAAAAGTTTTCTGGGGGCAGGAACCTCCTGTGCCACAATTATTGTCTATGCCCAGCATGTCACACCATGCCTGGAAGAGAGGGGACTCAAATATTGATGGATAAATGGATAAATGAATTGATGATCATCCCAAAACTGCTTTTTTCCTGACCTTCATCTTTTTTATTTGCCCTGCTTTCCTTGAAAGTATACGAAGTCCAACAGGCTGAACTTAAAGCACAAATAACTGTGTTCAGTTTTTGTTTTCTCCATACACACAGGAGGATGGCAATCTTTTGTCTTTCCCGGTTTGAAAAGAAAGCAAAGTCCTAACCCCTGCTGTTGTGTTCTCTATCTTAGTTGAAAGCAGTTGCTTTGTCATCTGGATCTTGCCTGTATCTTCTAAGCATCCACGTTATTCCCTTGTCTTACCTAAATTTGCAGGTGTCATTCGTATCCTACTACATGGAAAATTTAATTGCATTTCACATCTGTGCTTTTTATTTATTTTATTTTTTTAGACGGAGTCTTGCTCTGTTGCCCAGGCTGGAGTGCAGTGTCATGATCTCAACTGTCTGCAACCTGTGCCTCCCAGGTTCATGCGATTCTCCTGTCTCAGTCTCCCAAGTAGCTGGGACTATAGGCATATGCCACCATGCCCAGCTAATTTTTGTATTTTTAGTAGAGATGGGGTTTTGCCATGTTGGCCAGGCTGGTCTCAAACTCCTGACCTCAAGTGATCCACCCCACCTTGGCCTCCCAAATTGCTGGGATTACAGGCAAAAGCCACGGTGCTCGAACTGTGCTTTTATTCTACAAAGCATCTAGCACAGTACTTGGCACACAGTAGGCGCTCCAGAAATGTTTCACCTGAAAAGCAAAAAGATCAAGGTAATCCTCTTAAAAGCAAGCAACTTGGGATTAGCAAACTTTTTCATAAAGAACTACATAGTAAATATCTTCAGCATTGCAGGTTTACTGTCTATTGCAACTACTCAAATCTGCTTTTGTGGCATGGAAGCAGCTGTAGACAATAAGGACATGAATAAGCATAGGTATGTGCTAATGAAACTTTATTTACAAAAAACAGATCATGAGCTAGATTTGGCCCACAGGCCTTAGTAGTTTGCTAACATCTATTCTATACCATGCCCCACATTACAGTCCTAACTATTTGCATTCTAACAGAGTAGAGTTGGTGGGAAGAGAGAATGAATTACTGGAAAAGCTCAAAAGAGTGTGGCCTCCTGAAAGTAGGTCAGATGCTTTGTTTGCATATGCAAAGGCCACAGTATGGTTTGCGTTATATATCTTTCTTGCTCTGCATGAAATCCTTTCCTAATCTCATTCTGTACTCAATTTCCCCTTAAAGCTCTCATCCTTCCAAACCTTTAAAAGATAATAAATAAGAATTTTCTATTAAAGATAATAGGCTTTCAGGGATCCATCTGCAAGGAGGAAATGAGAGAAAAAAATCTTATTACAGTGTGTTCCCACCATATAGATCGATCTGCAAATCACCAATTATAAATTTGTATTTTTGCTTTATCAATCAGCTCCATCCCTTTTCTAATAATATCCCTTCAGGAGGTCAAAAGTGAAATTAGTTCTTGGCAATTTTGTAAGGCAAATGGGAAAAAGGTATAGAACATGTCTTAGCTAAAAACTAAAATCACAGGCAAATGGATAACACCATGCAATTAAGTAATAAAATATAAAATTTGAATGATGATCACCTATCCACTTCTACCTTAAAGGACATATTGGTGTCCAACTAGGAAAATAGACATTAGTTATTTTATTTAAATAGAGGAAATTTAAGGGCATTTTTTACACAGGGAATTAAGAAGTTGACAAGCCAAAAACGAGTCAGAGAAGTCACTTAGAGATTAGCACTAGCAGAAGGCTGCTTCCACACCTAGGCTGGAGAGAGAAAGGAAAGAGGCCAGTGGAATCAAAATGAACCTGGATGTCAAGAGGTAGATCACGGAGGAGATGCAGCACTGCTGATCTGCCACCTAAGACTCAGAGAGGGGAAGAAAGTACCCGGACTCTTCCTGTCTTTCTTCCCTCCAATCTCCTGCCAATGCCTCCCTTTGGGCGAATGTAAGCAGCTGACAAAGGAGCCTGGGAACTGGCTTGAAGGGCCAGCTTCTTGGGATAAGAGGTACAGCAGTGAAAGAGTAAACAATGAGGCTGGGCACTGTGGCTCAAGCCTGTAATCCCAACACTTTGGAAGGCAGAGGCAGGTGGGTCCCTTGAGGCCAGGAGTTTGAGATAAGCTTGGTTAACATAGTGAAACCCTGTCTCTACTGAAAAATACAAAATTAGCTGGGTAAGGTGGAGCACACCTGTACTCCCAGCCATTCAGATGCCTGAGGCAGGAGAATCGCTTGAACCCAGGAGGCAGAGGTTGCAATGAGCCAAGATTGTGCCACTGCACTCTTGCCTGGGCAACAGAGTGAGACTCCATCTCAAAAAATAAAAAATAAAACAAAGAGTGAACAAGTTAAAGGAAGGCTGTTAGGACTTTTCTCAATATCCATCATTAGCTTCACATTCTCCTTTTCCTATTTTCTTGCTTTTCTTTCCTTCCTTCTTTTACCACAATGATGCACACCTGAGCCACAGTTGCAACCAAATTACAAAAGGTTCCTCTGAAGCACTGTCTCCTTCCAGACCAGAGTGCTCAGTTTTCTGTCTATAGTGTCCATTAATAAGTGCTGGTGGTGGGAACAGGGGAAGAATGTGTGTGGGAAGACAGGACCCCAGATAGCCTTGGCTGACCCAGTTCTTCCCCCTTCTGCTGTAGTTTTTGGGAAAACTGTAGAATGTGCTGAGGATACAGTGTCCTGACATAAGGAAATAGCCCAGGCTTTGTCATCTCTACTGGAACAGGATGTCCTGCAATGCTTGTGCTCAGCAACCCAGGGGCAACCAGGGTATAAAACCCATAGTGGATTGCTTTTGGTGTCCCTCAGCTGCAGTATGAAGTGGGCATGAACAGATGAGGCTCCACCTGCCCTGGGCAACTTTCCTGAGACTCGGGGAACTGACTCAGCATGGATTCTAGGCTTCTGTTTGTTTTAGCTGCCTATCCTTGAGTAATAAAGTTGCTTTGCCTGACTCGTATGATTGTTCTTTCTTACCAAACTAGAGCTCAGAATGCAAGTAGTAGAGGTATGACTACTGAAGCAGCTGTGTCCCCTTTGAGTGCCTGCCAGAGTCAAGAACTCTTGTAGAATTCTGGCAGCTGGGTTTGTGAAAAACCTCCTTCCAGACTTAGAAACCTTTGTAGAAATTGGCGAGGTTTTAGAGTCCACCCCGCTCCCCAGCATTGGAAATTGGTATACAGTGTTCCCCTTTCCATAATTGACACTGGTGCATGGAATTATGCTTACCAGTATGAAGATGGTGAATTGTCACATATGAGTAGAATCTGTTGGTCCACTACTCTGGCCATTGCTCTACTTGATTGGCATTGGATAGCAGAAGAGACAGCAGCTAAGCAGAACAGAAATTGAGCTGGGCAGCTAATTTCTGAACAACCTTGCATTGCTAACCTATGGTTCTGTTCTCTTGTCACCCAAAGGGCTAGCAATACTCTCATGACTCACTTTTTAGTGGGATTTTCAAGCAGAGCTATTGAACCCCAAGTGGTACAATTATTTCCGTGAAACCAATGGCCTCCAGAGTTTATACATTTTACTCCATTAATAAAATACGTTTAAGTTCAAATTCCCCAAACACGTACATTTAATAACTGCTGTCTCAATATATATCATGGACTTAAGTGATGGTTAACAACTAACAACAGTGGATATAAATTTATAATACAAATATTTGCTGTCTAATCATTTCAAATTTCATTATCTAATTGCTTCTTATATCTGATTAGATTACCATAATTTTACCTTCTGCTTGGGCTGATAAGAGTCCATGCTTAAGTGTAGAAGTGTCAGCTCTTCCTATTTATTCTCTATTACTCCTGCATTCTTAGTATTGCCTTTAATCAGAAACAATATGTAAAGGTACTTGTTCATCTTGTGAGGGTCAACTTAGATAAACTAGAAAATAGTCATAACTCCATTTAATGGGCCCATGTAAACAGCAATGGATCCTGAAACACAGAAAACAAAAAGATGAAAAAGTGTGTGACAGTCAGCCCCACATCTGTGTGGCGTCCCCCTCCCAAAGTCAGGATGCCTCTTGTATCTGACATGTACCTGTGTGACCCACAGACCCAGGGAGGGTCACGGTATCCACCTATGTGCCCATTAGACAAAGTATTTCTTTCTTATTTTCTTAGATGAAGAAAATTATAAAGAGAAGTTCCAACGTATTTGCACATCCCCCTCCTTGGGAGAATGCTGCTTTAAATGACATTCTTCTTTTTGCCAAAATTAAGATGTGCCTAGAAACTCTGCTCCTCCACTGCCTGGACCTTCACTCATGCTAATTTTCTCCAAGAGATCTGTAGTGGGTTGAACAGTGGATCCTACAAGATAGATCCAATTCCTAACCCCTCAATACCTGTGAATGTGAGATTACTTTGCAATAGGGTCTTTGCAGATATAATTAGGTTAATGATCACAAGATGATGTGCTTCTAGATTTAGAGTGGACTTTAAATCCAATGAAATGTTCCTATAAGAGATAGAAAAGAAGACACAGAGACCTAGAAGGGAAAGCCATGTGAAGATGAAGGCAGAAATTGCAGGGATGCGTCTGCAAGTCAAAAAATGCCAAGTGTTACCAAAATCCCCCATAAGCTAAGATAGAGGCATGGAATGTATTCTCCTTTAGAGTCTTCAGAAGAAACCAACCCTGTTCACACCTTTATTTTTGAATTCTGACTTCGAGAACTGTGACAGCATAAATTACTGTTATTTTAAGCAGTCAAGGTTTGGGTCATTTATTTCAGCAACTTGGGTTCCAATACAAGATCTTGTCTCTCTTTCCATGTTAGGCCCCATTAAGGACACCTCGCCCCACAATACACCAGAGAGGCTTTTATAATGCTAAACCAAATTGTAAAATGTGCTAATTCTGTCCTACACAACTTTAGAATCAAAAGATATGGCCACGCAGCTCTTTCACTGACTTAGAACTTGCACTGTAATTTAAGATACTCCTCAAATATGCTAGGTTCTTTAGAAGGCTAGTCTGCACAAAGTTGAAAAATGGCCCATGGGGGCAGCATAGATAACTCCATAAATCTACTAAACAATGACGCTCTTTCCTCATCAGTGTGGAATATTCATGTGAACCCTTGGAACCAATAGAGCCATTTTGCTACCATGAGAGAAGCCAGCCTTAGGATGAAGCTGATACATGGACCTGTGCAAATAATATAGATAAGGAATTGCCACCATGATCAACCCACACTTGAAGCATAATTTCAATCTTCTTGGTAATTAGGGCAATATAGCCTTATATTATTTAAGCCTGCTTATATTGAATATTTTATCACTTGCCACTGATTGCATCCTAGATGGTATACTCTCCTCTCCCATTTTTGTCATCGTGGTCTCTTTTTTTTTTATCATTTATACATTCAATAGTTATTAAATCCTTGATATTGTAGGACTTTGTATTTTCTAGTTTTCTTCTTATATTATTTCCAACAAGTTTGACAGAATATTCTCAGTATAAACATAACAAGATATGTTGGTGTTTTCCATTTCCTTTTGGCAACTAATAGACAGGGTGATCAAAGAGAGTAAATTAAGACACATCTGAGTTATAAATTCTTTATGGAAAAGTTCAGATGGAACAAATATATACACATACATATTCTTATGTGTATATATATAATATACATCTTATCAATATATTCTTATCTATATATTCTACCGCTTTTGTTCTCATAAACTTTTGAAAAATGTAGTTTAGAACATCCTCCTCCAAAAGTGATAAATTTAAGATAAATTTATAGCGCATACAGTGTAACAAGGCTATTTAAATGTACTGGGAGAAAAGATTATGTCATATTAAGATAAGACTTTTCTCCATTCTCTTGACAAAGTCATGGCTCTCCAGTTGGGTCTATGAAGAGGTCCAGCTAATTTGCCTTTTGATTTTCTGCCATTGTAGAATGACTATTTGACCATCGCCCCTTGTCCTAGTCTGCTCAGGCTTCCATAACATAATACCACATACTGGGCGACTTAAACAACATAAGTTACATTTTTCAAGATTCTGGAGGCTGGAAGTCCAAGAGCAACGCATTGGCAGGGTTGGTTTCATGGAGGGGCTCCCTCACTGGCTTGTAGATGGCTACCTTCTAACTGTGTCCTCACATAGTCTTTCCTATGGATGTGCACTCTCTCATCCTTTTCTTATAAGGACACCAGTCCTATAGAATTAGGATTCCACCACTATAGCCTCATTTAACCTTAATTACCTCCTTAAAAACCCTATCTCCAAATACAATCACATCAGAGGTTAGAGCTTCAACATATAAATTATTCAGGGAATACAATTCAGTCCACAACCCCCCATTTTGTCCATTATATTTCTCATCCTGTAGGTATACTCTACATTTGAAACCTAGCATATGCACCCATACACCCTTACCTAAAAGGGAGAGAAAGTGTTTAAAAACCAATTTGTAAAAGAATATTATTGAGGGATACCAATGGTAATTTTCCAAAGGTTTGGCCATGGTGACTCTGCAAATAGTTGAAATCTGTCAGCATCCTCTTTTGAGATAACTATTAACTATTTGGTTTGTGTAGTCTGATACAACTTGCATTTGTCAATCAAATATGTCAGCACATACATTCCTACTGGCTGTAGTAGAATAGGCTAGTATCTACACACATCTATCACACAGCATCCCTATATCTGCATCCCTACTGAGGCCTAGAATGATCATTCAATCAGCCTGTTCAATCCCTCTCCCTACTTCACTATCAGACTAAGACCTTCCTTCTCCACCAGTCCATCTTATTTCAGGCCACATGGATCCTTTCCATCTTTGATTGTCTATTACCAACACCATTGCTATTGCCAGCATGTCTGTCACCAGCACAATTATAGCTTCAGTGCCTAATCCCATCTTTACCTGGAATGCATTTATGGGCATGTATTCCTTTCTCAAATATATCACTCTGTGCATTGCCTTATTCCTAATCTTTATAACACCATAACATCATCCAGCTCTGCCCTGTTGCACTGATGGTCCCTAGCACATATAGGGAGCTAACTGAAAATTTGGAAAAGCATGTGGTACAGCCCGTCTCTCTGGGAGGCAGTAGGAAAAATGCCCAAATCCCTTCTTTGGGGCATATATTTCCCCATATCACCCACTTCTGGGTTCTTTCTTTCATAGCTGGTCCCAAGTCACTCTGTAACTACTCTGATTTACAGTCCAAACAGTGTGTTTCAGTCAAATTTTCCCTGTTGGCATTGAGAATAATGAAGATTGAGAATTGAAAATGCTCCTATTAACCCAGAAGCTCTTCTAGTTTCAACATTTCTATTTTATGGCACCAGACAAATATGCTTTATTAACCATACTATCTAGAGGACTTCAGATTTGGTATACTTATCGTGCCTGTAATACCAGTCACCACTTCCATTTCCCATGGACATCAAGCTAAACTTTGTGTGAACTTTAACAATGAATGAAAATTGATTAAAATCACACATGCTGAATTATTTTTTTCCCAAGGATAGCTAACAATTTTCTGAATAAACTTGACCTTTTCACTTCCATTTATTTTAATATAAAGCTAAATGGAAATCACATTCAAACAAGTATATCAATCCACCTGGGAAAGCCTAAAAACAAACTTACGTCTGTGAAAATGAAAAGTAATTTACTCCTTTTATTAAGATGTATTGTAAAATCACAATTGTGATCTTATGCATGTTTAGCAGCTCTGCAAGCCTATTTACAATTTTTTGGATTTTTTAAAAAGTATATTTGTCTCTTCTGTAAATAAAAGTGGTTTGTTTTCCCTAGAACAAGAAGCATAGTTCTCAAATGAGAAAAAGATTTAGATACATTTTTTTTTGAAAAAGAAAGCTTCTTTAATGTAAAACTCTATGTCAATAAAACCATTTAATTACAACACATAACTTTCCATATAGCATTTTTTGAAAGTGATTTCATATATATTTTACTTATTTGAATCTCACTGGTAATGCAATGACTTTCTTGGTGACACACTTCAACCTCCAGGAGAAGATCATCTCTCTGCCAATGCATATTCCCTCCCCTTTTCCCACCCTGCTCACCCTAATACAGATGTATTTGGATGTATGTTCAAGATAAAATGGACTCCAAATTGTTCAAGGTACAAAACAAGTGAAGATTTTTATGTGGACAACACAGATATAAGAGACTCTATTTTCTTTCTGGACTATCTTCTGGGGTTTTCCTTTGGTTCCTTTCCATCCACTCGACTGGTTGGTCTGAGGTTAGCATCCATTTCAGAGCCATACTCTGCTCTTAGGAAAGAGGCAGAATTCAGGATGGATCCAAGAAACCTGCTCCTGATAAATGCCAGAAGGCATCCTTGTGACTTATATGTGTGCAAGTCACAGCATCACGGCTGAGTATGACAAGGCAATATAAGGCCATAGATGCAGTGAGGAATGAAATAGGAATTTTAAGTGTCTTCAGATAGTCTCGTGGACCAGGGAGAAAGAGCCAAGTATATGTGGTAACAGGACAGCATGTGATCTTTCAAGATCAAGGCTAAATATCTTAAATTATATAATGCCACTCTGACATCTACTGGTGCCTGTGCCCTCTCTGTAGGTCCATTTCCAGATAGCAATTGTCACCCACTACCAGTGGACCAGGCAGATAGTAGGAATAGAGATCGCCCACTGTGATGCTCTCCCAGCAACATCAAGTGGCTCACACCATTTCATCCACCTAAAGGGACTTCCCATATCATCTTAAACTGTCAAAAAAGAAAAAAACAGAAACCATTTCCTCACTTCAAAACTTGTTTCCTGTATGATGGTTCTTCTGACCATGCCCTCCTGGTTGAAGTGATGGCAGACTCATGCAATAAATTTGTACTGAATACCTAATAAGTACAACAAATTAGATCAAATTCTGAGAACAAAAAATACAATACATGACCCCACCTGCCCTCATGTAACTTACAGTCTAGTGGGGTTGATCTACAAATACATTGACAATCACATTACATTGCAGTGAGGTAACTTACAGATGCTCAGAGGAACAGCTTCTTCAAAGACACTGAGTAAATTTTGAGCACAAATCCCCCCTCCCTCTAGTGGCTATATCAATAATTATTCATCTAATTTACAAGAGAATTAATCACATTCTATCCAGAGATATCTCTCTAAGCTTGTGCTGAATTGCTATTTAAATTTTTCCTTGCTAGTTAACTTTTCATATTATTTTCACAGATGACCTCAAATGCTAGTCCTATTTTATAATACTAGATTTTACCATCTTGATAGTGTTATAAGTCCCTCCAAGGCAGAGACATTTTCTCATAACAGCCTCAGCTTTCCTGGACTGCCCACCCCCATTCCCACCAACAATTCCTTGGATGTAGTTGGCACTCGGTTTTCCTAGGTTTTGATTGAAAAGTACATGAATTCAGGAATTAAATAAACCACTGTCAAAGGGTGACACTAACATTACTGTTTATACTTTTTAGGCAAATTTCGTTATCTTCTTTAAATTCAATTTCTCCGCCTTTAAAACGAGAACAATAATTTCTACTTTGCAAGATTATGGTTAAGAGTTAAAGAATATTTCATAATAAATTATGTAGCACTTTGCCTTGCACACAGAGCACCTTAAAGCATAATCTTTAACTGGTCTGAAGGGCTTAATTATAGCTAGAGGGCCCTGAATTCAAATCCTGCCTCCTCTAATGAACAGATAGTGTAACTTGGATGATGTATAAACTCTCTGCAAATCCTAGTATTCTCATTTATAAAATGGGACCAATAATAATGGAACCTATCTCCTGAGATTTTTGTAAAAATCAAATGGAATGATGAGTGTGGAGCATTAGATATGATACCTGGCATATAGAAAAAGCACTCCACAAATGTTAGCACTTAAGAATTACATTCATTAGCTTGCTTCGGGGCCATGATGTGTGAATCCCTAAGATTAGATTAAAGAAGACCACATCATTTACCTAGAGATTTATTTTTATCCTATTGCCCTGTAGGTTTCCAGGTCCTAACCAAGGAGAAAAACCTCTCTTAAATTGAATAATAATAACAACAACAATAATACTAGTACACCATCACAAAGCTCCTGCACGTTCTCTACTGCCACTTTGCTGAAAATCAAACCTATCAATGGTTGTGTGTTCACTGAACAACAGCTTCATAAGCCAGCACAGCTCACCAAAAGATGAACAGGAAAGGCACAAATCCTGTGTGTAAATTGCTCACAGTCTCATTAGGGAATAGGACAGGCAAACAAAGAGTACTAATATTGCAGAGTATGTACTTATTGTTAGGGGACGTTTATGATACAAAAGAGCTGGATATGCTGTTCACAAAGAGAAAGCAATACAGAAAAGCTCCAGTGAAGAGGCTGTACATGACTTCAGTCATAAAGGCTGAGTTAAGGCTTACCAGGTAGAAGAGGCAGAAGAAGTGACTTGGCCAAATAACCAGAGGCATGACATGTAATAGGATGACAAAAGGAAAAGTTTTGAGTTGTTTTTGTGTTTGTGATGTGGACGTAAATTCGGGAAACTATAGAGCAGAAGTAAGAACCAATTTATCTTGAAACTTTACCTAAATTTTTGTGATTTTTGATATTTTAGGATCACCGATTTCTTTCAATTCCTGGCAAATATATTTACGCTCTTTCAGGAAAAGATACATACACACATATTTCTATAAAATACCCTTAATACTGGGAAAGGCGGGAAGTAATCCATACCTAGGAGTTCGTTTGTTTGTTTTACTCTGTCTATTGGATATGCATATGGCATCTCCATAGGATGATACAGCAATTAGAGCAGTGGCAGGAGAAGGTGGAGGGTGGTGTGGGGAGGTGATTGATTCTCCAACGAAAACAGTTGCTTTCCTCCCCACCTGGAGATTTGCTCAGTTTTTATTTGAACAGTTACTCCTCTTCCATATAACATACAAATGCTTTGTATTGTGACTCTGATGGGGATCCAGGCTTTAGGATTAAGCTGGTTCCATAGCAGGCAGGAGCAGGACAAAGACATGAAAATGAATGTGGCCCTTACTGATAATTTTGAGCCACAGAATCAGTACAGCCTTAATGTCTATCTACCACGGGGCTCTCCTTTCATGGTAGCCATTAAAGTTCCTATGGGTTTCAACAAACCTGAATTTGACTTTCCTTGTTGTATCTAACAGTATTGTAACTAATAGATTACAAAAAATAGACACATACTTTCCTATTTGTTCAACAGAGTCCCATAGCATTTCTCCTTTCCATTCACTCCTTGACCTTGACCCTTCTGGTTCCTCTACTCTTCCCACATTGTGTGGTCTCAGCTCTCAATTAATTAATTCCATTCTTCTTGGAGCTGGAGAGTATTGGGAAACCTTCAAGTCCCACATTTACTCAGCTGGTTCATCTGCTTGTCTTAACAAATAAACCTTCCTGTTGCTGGTACTAACTTCCTCTTAAAACACAGCTCTAGGGTTTACAATGTTATCCTCTGCCTATTAAAGACTGCTAAGTTTTCTTTCCTCATACTTAGATATGAGCCAAGAGCCCCAAAGATAGGTGACAAACTCTCTAATAGTAATAGGGAGAAGAAAGCTTCCTTCTACCATAACAGTATTTGCAGTGTGTGCAGAGATTTCCCTAAAGATCTCACTGTGGAGCAGTATCATTCAAGTGAAAGTCTCTTAAGTGTCCACATTTCCTTTTTGTGCCTGGGAATTAAATTATCAAAATATGTTCTTGTGCTAGGTATCTCTCCTTTCTGTTTCTCTCAATACACATACATACGTGCATATGTATATATGATTGCATGCATATGTATATTTATACAAACACATACATTTATACAGCTTGGGCCATGCCTTCACAGTACCTCCAATATGTACATAGCATGTTATTCTGAGTTTATGTCTGTCAGACAATTACATAAGCTTTTCTAGATTATCACCATTTAATGGTTGGTAGTTTTGTGTCCTCCTGCCTAGAGCAGCCTGTATACTCATGGACAAATAGAAAAACAGGTTTGAAGTAGTTTGTAAGGCCCAGCTTTTCCAGCCATTAAGAAATAGGTACCTGTCTATAAAGCATAATGCCTGGGAAGTAATAACTGGGAATACTGAACACATCGTGAAAGCACTCAAAAATGGGAATTGCCTGTTACTGACCGATGGAACCTCTATTTCAAATTATGACTTTGGGAAAGGTGCCTGACTATACAGACAGTATTCATAATATGTTATGACCATCTTGTTTTTATTCATTTGACTGCACCAAGCCCCCCTTTCCAAATGCAAGCTGTGAAAATGCAAGAAGCCAGGTAGGCAGTTGCTCTTGCTCTCTGGAATTTATTCGTACCATGAGTCACTTCTAAGGGCCTTGTTCTCAAGTCTCCAGACTTTCGCTTGCCTTTCCAAGGTCCCTTGACTGAGCCTTGTTCTCCTGGCTTAGATTTAATCCACCCTTGTTCTAGAAGGTCTGTTACTTACTCCTTGATCTCACGTGTTCTGAGTATCGACAAGAAACACCTGACCCCTTGACCCTCCTGTATTGATTATTTATTGCTGCATAACAGATACTGTCAAAAGTTAATAGCAAAAAATGACAAATTTATCTCACACAATTTCTGAGGTCAGGCATCCTGGGGAGTCTTGGCTGGGATTGTTCTGGCTCATGATCTCTCATGAGGTTGTAGTCAAGATGGCAGATGGGGCAGCAGTCAGATGAAGGCTTTACTGACACTGAAGCATCCACTTCCAAGAAAGCTAAGTCCCCTAGCTCCAGGCAAGGGGCCTCCATTTTTTTCCTTATGGGTCTCTTTTTATGATATGGAAGCTGACTTCCCTCAGAGAGAGCCAAGAGCAGGGGTGAGGGTAACTATGAGTGTTTTATATCCTAGCATGATTACGTTAATGATGTTATAAGAGGAGAGGCACAAAGGTGAATTCATGCTGTGGGGTAATGATTTAATATTTTAGAAGGATACCTATTTTTACACTAAAACATGTCTGTGTTTTAATTCCAACATGAAATGCAAATATTCCTGCACAGAAAAGAGGACATTTCTTTTACACATCTCTGAAATGTAATAGAACGTAAAATATACAGTACATGAAATCAACTACATGAATAGTGACAACAGGTCACACGGGAATCGTAAACACTTAAATAATGTTGGCAATGTAGACACCAAACCAAATCTATAAGTTACAACTATAAGGAGGATATTTCAGAGAGGTGTACTTCTGCTCCTACTGTAAGATCTAGAAGGTGACTTATAGATAATAGAGAGCAAAATAATAACTGATGTGCTTCTGCTAGTCTTTTTTTTTTTCTTTTTCTTTTTTTTTCTTTTTCTTTTTGTTTTTTTTTTTTTTTTTTTTTTTTGAGACAGAGTCTCACTCCGTTGCCTAGGCTGGAGTACAGTGGCACGATCTCGGCTCACTGCAACCTCCGCCTCCTGGGTTCAGGCAATTCTCCTGCCTCAGCCTCTCGAGTAGCTGGGATTATAGGTGCCTGCCACCATGCCGGGCTAATTTATTATATTTTTGGTAGAGACAGGGTTTCGTCATGTTGGACAGGCTGATCTTGAACTCCTGACCTCGTAATCCACCTGCCTCAGCCTCCCAAAGTGCTGGGATTACAGGAGTGAGGCACCACACCCAGCCAACTTCTGCTAGTCTTTCTGCAGTTTCCCTGCTATTTAGTTATCTATGATCTCTTCTACTTGCAAAACTTAGCATGAACTTACTAACTTAGAGCATTCTATGTCTACTAACTAACCTTGGTAACTTTCCCTTGTCTGATGCATTAAATTTCCTTTCCGATCAATGTGATTGACTCAACACCACACAGTTCAGCAGTTACTAATATGCACCAAAGAGTTACTACAAGACTGTAATTTAAACTCAGGCAGGCAATTTCAAAAAGCTGTATCTGGTAGCTTTTCTGCAAAGTGGTTGTAGCCCAGATGTTCTATCTATGTGAAGGCAGCTCAACAATATTCCTATGAAAAAGGCATTAGCAAAGGACCTGACACATTATCTCAGGAGATACACTATCATTCTAGTGCTATACTGGGTGCCTTTCGTATTGTCAGTGGTTCCCATGATTAAAAGGAGAATTAATATGACAGACATCTAGATTCATACTTTATTTCAATCATCTCACTTGATCCTTCAAACCCTATGAGATATTAGTTATGTATTTTTTCATTGTAGAAATTAATGCTTAGAAATAAATAGCACACTACAAAATACCATAATTGAAACCCAAGCTTGCCGGCCTCTAAAACCCATTCTTCAACCATGATACCATAGTGCTTTCTTCGAGCGATATGGCTTTTACCTCTCCTCTAATGACTTTTTCATTCACCTCTCTACCTTGGCTTTATGGCGCGCACGTGCAGACACACACACACACACACAGCGCTTAGGTTAGCTCACCATTATTTCTTTAGTACCTGTTATTTGATTTTTTGCCAACCCGGCACCAAACAAACTGACTTAATTTTTTATATTGCATCTAGTTTGCTAAATAAGGGACATGTAGTAATAAAATAATATCCCAGAGGACATTTTCACATTTAACTTGCTGTTTCTCTTCTAAAATTTCCATCGTTAAAAGAGCCAAACAGCCATAGGCTTTGGATATAATAGCTTCAGCTGCAAATAAAAGAACTGTCTTTATGGATGGAAGGTGTGAAAAGGACTATTCCAAATCAGTCTCTCATCTACGCTCCCACGGAACATTGTAGAGGATTCAAACAAATGAGGACAGTAGTGAATAAACCAGCCTTTTAAACCTGTGTAAGATTTTCCATACCTGGATTTCAGATCATTTTAGAGGCAAGTATTAATTTGTTCTTTTTTCTCCTAATTTTTCATATGGCCAAATTTAGGCACAGAGGAGATAATGAACTTGGCAGAGAACCAGGAGCAAGACATTGATGGAAAATGATGCTGATTTAAATGCTTCCTGCTTGCATTTCTCATAATGAAAGCACAGCCATACTGTTACACTTGTATTTTATGGTTCACTGAAGAGCCGCAATAACAAATTTTAAATACCTATCAAATGTCATAAAATGTCATTTAATATTGTTCTTGGTTTGTAAAGGGAAAATGAAAACTGATAAAGTTCATGTATATTTTGTGCTGGTTCAATACACTAAATACCATACTGTAAGACTTTCAACAAATATATAGTCAATTGTAATACGGTAATATTAAATAAGAGGGTGCTACATTTTTTCAAGAGAAAGCAGTCATATTAAAAAGGTTATTTTAATGATGCTCTAAACAATTTCTTTGGCTGCATCACAGCATAGGTTCAGTTGATAATAAAAATTGCCTTTGAACGAAGTACTCTAAATTTTTACAAGACTCCAATTCTCCTGTGCAATTATGGAATTTGAAATGCAATTCTCCCTGGAACCATAAAAGAATTAGACCAGAGAAATGCTGTTAAGAATAAAGCAAGATAAAAAGGAATTGCTTCAAAGACCCTTTTTATTCTTCTATTTCTTAGTGTCATGTTATATTCCAAGTCACTATGTTGTTACAGAAAAGGACAAGGAGAAAACCCACTCTAGACAATTGAACATTTCTAGAATGTTGACTCGGATATTTTTTCTCTTGATAATTACGTATTAATTTAATAAGGACATCTGTGTGTGAAATACTCAAAGAATTTCCAGAGGAATGGATGATATGTCAATGCACAAGTATTTGGCATTGGTTTATTGTGGACTCAGCACTGTGTTAGGCTCAGGCAAATGGTTTGGGAACATGTCCCCTGCTCTAGATCTGCATGGCATTTGTTTATCATTTGAACTGAGATGTGGTTATTACCACTTAACTTCTATCTCTATTTCATATTCCATTAATCATCAAGTCCTATAGATTCTATCACCTTCATAATCTTTCAAATCTATCCATTTTACTACATCTCCAAAACCACTATTAATAATGATCACAATAAGTTCCTAACTGCCCTCTTTGTCTTTAATCCTATCTACTTTAATTCAGAATGAACAACAGTTTGGAAATAAAATTGTGAGTATATCACCCCTCCATTTTAAACTGTTTCAGAGTGTCTTCATTTAACTCCTGCTAACATTCAAGCCCATCAGCATAACTAGGCAAGGTCCTCTGTAAGCTGACCCTTCTTAACTTCTAGCTTAGATTTGTTTACTCCTTCTGCAAATATTTCATCTAAATTAAATATCATGTAGTTTCTTGAGCAAGAAAGATTCTTCTCTTCTTCTCCCAAGCCCTTTTTTATTTCCTTCTTCTAGAGCGTACTTCCCCGCACCTTTCACCTGGCTCACTTTACAGTCTACTAAGACTTGGTTCAGAAATCACACCTTTCATTTTGCCTTTCCCCAACCTCTCCTCTCCTATGAATTAGGTCTTTCTTCTATGTAAACAATTAGCTTAGGTATTTATAACTAATGCTGTACTTATACGGTTCTGTTGTCTTCCATAAACATGTGTTAGATCATTGAAGACTAATATTATGTTTTATCATCTTGTGAAATTTGTCCTACACAGAATTTGGCACATGATTATCCATTCAAATGTTTGTGGAATAAATATGAATAAACTCACATAAAGAGAACACATATTAATTTTGTCCTAATTTGCAAATTTCTCCATTTTATTTCCTTCACTGCAAACTATCCGCACTGAGAGAATTGGTATCTGAGTTCATAGTGTTGATTTATAACATTTTTAAACAAAAAACTATGTTTTAATTATAAATCATGTTTAAATAAGAATACTTGCTTCATCAACTATAAGAACATAAATTGTAAGACACGTTTTCTCTACAGAGATGTTAAAATGTAGGGGAGAAATGTGTGTTTTATAATTAATGAAATAAAATTCTTTAAGGGCTTACCGTATGCTTGGCTCCATGCTGTGTTTTATATTAATTAATTCTCTTAATCTTCACCACTGTCCTATGAGGAGGGTATTTTTATTATTGTCATTCTAAAAATTAACAAAATAATTTCAAAGAAAGGTAATTTTTGCAAAGGTACCCAGATTATAAGTGGCAATTGTAGTATTTATCTCTATCTTACTCTACTGTCTGAAACATTCTTGATATTCCTTTATTGAGTTCAGTACTAAGAAGAAACCATAGAAAATAACATTATTGGTCCTCATTTTAGAATATGCTTTCCTTGGTTTCATCATACACACACATGCACACATAAACACAAACATACACAGTAATTGTAAACAGTGTGGTACATCCCTGTCTTTAAATTTTGTTAAAATACCTCCTGAGAAAAATGGAGACAAGTGGGGGAGAGAATTTCAGAGCTTGAAGACTACCTTTCTGAAATAAGACAGGCAGAAAAAAATAGAGATAAAAGAATAAAAAAAGAGTAAACAAACCTCCAAGAAATATGGGATTATGTAAAGAGACAGAACCTATGACTGACTGGGGTACCTCAAAGAGATGGGGAGAATGGAATCGAGTTTGAAAACATACTTCAGGATATCATCCAGGAGAACTTCCCCAACATAGCAAGGCAGGCCAATATTTAAATTCAGGAAATTCAGAGAACTCCAGTAGGATACTCCATGAGAAGATCAATCCCAGGACACATAATCATCAGATTTTCCAAGATCGAAACGTAAGAAAAAATGTTAAGGGCAGCCAGAGAGAAAGTCCAGGTCACCTACAAAGGGAAAGCCATCGGACTAACAGTGGACCTCTCAGTGGAAACCCTACAAGCTAGAAGAGATTGGGGGCCAATATTCAACATTCTTGAAGAAAATAATTTCCAGCCTAGAACTTCATATCTGGTCAACTAAGCTTCATAAGCAAAAGAGAAATAAGATCCTTTACAGACAAGCAAATCCTGAGGGAATTTGTGACCCTCAGGCCTGCCTTGTAAGAGCCCCTGAAAGAATCACTGAAAATTGAAAGAAAAAATTGTTACCAGCCACTACAAAAACACCCTGAAATACACAGACCAGTGACACTATGAAGCAACCACATACACAATTCTGCAAAATGACCAGCTAGCACCATGATGACCGGATCAAATTCATACATAACAATACCAACCTTAAATGTAAATGGGCTTAACGCCCCAATTAAAAGACACAGAAAGGCAAGCTGGATAAAGGGCCAAGACCCATCACTATGCTGCCTTGAAAAGAACCATCTCACATTCAAAGACACACATAGGCTCATAATAAAGGGATGGAAGAAAATTTACCAAGCAAATAGAAATCGGAGAAGAAGGAGTCGCAACCCTAGTTTCTGACAAAACAGACTTTAAATCAAAAAGATCGAAAAAGACAAAGAAGGACATTACATAATGGTAAAGGGTTCAATTAAACAACAAAAGCTAATTATACTAAAATATATATGCACCCAATACTGGAGCACCCAGATTCACAAAGCAAGTGATTAGAGACTGACAAAGAGACTTAGATCCCCACACTACAATAGTGGAAGACTTTAATACCTCACTGACAATATTAGACAGATCATTGAGACAGAACACTAACAAAGATATTCAGGACTTGAACTCAGCTCCAGATCAAGCAGACCTGATAGTTACCTACAGAGCTCTCCACCCCAAAGCAACAGAGTATACATTCTTTTTGTCACCACGTGGCACTTTAAAATTGATCGTGTAATCAGAAGTAAAACACACCTCAGCAAATACAAAAGAACTAAAATCATAATAAACAGTCTCTTAGATGGCAGCACAACCAAATTAGAACTCAAGATTAAGAAATTCACTCAAAGTCATACCATCAAATGAAAATTGAACAACCTGCTCCTGAATGACTCTTGGGTAAACAATGAAATTAAGGTAGAAATCAAGAAGATCTTTGAAACTAGTGAAAACAAAGAAACAATGTACCAGAATCCCTGGGATGCAGCTAAAGCAGTGTTAAGAGGGAAATGAATAGCACTAAATGTCCACATCAAAAAGCTAGAAAGATCTCAGGTTAACAACCTAACACCTCAACTAAAAGAACTAGAGAAACAAGCGCAAACAAACCCCAAAGCTGGAAAAGACAAGAAATAACCAAGATCAAAGCAGAATTGAAGGAGATAGAGACACACAAAAAAAAAAACCTTCAAAAAATCAGTGAATCTAGGAGCTGGTTTTTGGAAACAATTAACAAAATGGATGGACCACTAGCTAGACAAATAAAGAAGAAAAGAGAGAAGAATCAAATAAACACAATCAGAAATGATAAGAAATGATATCCCACTGACCCCATAGAAATACAACCAACCATCAGAGAATACTGTAAAATCTCTATGCACATAAAACAGAAAATCTAGAATAGGTAGACAAATTCCTGGACACATACACCCTCCCAAAACTGAACCACAGAGAAACTGAATCCCTGAATAGATCAATAATGAGTTCGAAATTGAGACAGTAATAAATAGTCTATCAACCAAAAAAATCCCAGGACCAGGCAGAGTCATAGCTGAATTCTACCAAGGGTACAAAGAAGAGCTGCCACCATTTCTGCTGAAACTATTCCAAAAAATTGAAAATTATTCTCAAAAACTTGAATGACTTCTCCCTAACTCATTCTATGAGGTCAGCATCATCCTGATACAAAAACCTGGCAGAGAGACACAAACAAAAAAGAAAACTTCAGGCCAATAAGCTTGATGAATGCCGATGCAAAAATCCTCAGTAAAATACTGGCAAACCAAATCCAGCAGCACATCAAAAAACTTATCTACTGTGATCAAGTTGGCTTCATCCCCAGGATGCAACGTTAGTTAAACACACACAAATCAATAAATGTGATTCCTCACATAAACAGAACTATAGACAAAAACCACATGATTATCTCAACAGATACAGAAAAAGCCTTCAATAAAATTCAACATCCCTTTATATTTAAAACTCCCAGTAAACTAGGTATTGAAGGAATGTACATCAAAATAATAAAAGCCACATATAACAAACCCACAGCCAAGATCATACTTAATGGGCAAAAGCTGGAAGCATTCCCCTCAAAAACCAGTACAAGACAAGGATGCCCTTTCTCACCACTCCTATTCAACATAATATTGGTTCTGACCAGGGCAATTAGGCAAGAAAAAGAAATAAACAGTATTCAAATAGGAAGACAGGAAGTCAGATTATCTTTATTTACAGATGATATGATCCTATATTTAGAATACCCCATATTCTCATCCCAAAAGTTTCTTAAACTGATAAGCAACTTCAGTAAAGTCTCAGGATACAAAATCTATGTGCAAAAATTGCTTGCATTCCTATACACTGACAACAGGCAAGCAGAGAGCCAAATCATGAATGAACTCCCATTCAAAATTGCTACAAAAAAGAATAAAATACCTAGGAATACCACTAACAAGGAAGTGAAGGAACTCTTCAAGGAGAACTACAAGCCACTGCTCAAGGAAATCAGAGAGGACACAAACAAATGGAGAACATTCCATGTTCATGGATAGGAAGAATCAATATTGTGAAAATGGACATACTGCCCAAAGTAATTTATAGATTTAATGCTCTTCCCATTAAACTACCATTTACATTATTCACAGAATTAGAAAAAATATTTTAAAATTCATATGGAACCAAAAGAGCTCAAATAGCCAAGACAATGCTAAGCAAAAGAACAAAACTGGAGGCATCATGCTACCTGGCTTCAAACTACATTATTACAAGGCTACCGTAACCAAAACAGCATGGTACGGGTACAAGAACAGACACACAGAACAATGGAACGAATGAAGAACTGAGAAATAAGACTGCACACCTATACACATCTGATCTTTGACAAAATTAAAAATAAGCAATGGGGAAAGGACTCACCATTTAATAAATGGTTCTGGGAGTGCTGGCTAGTGATATGCAGAAAATTGAAACTGAACCACTTCATTTACACAGAATACAAAAATTAACTCAAGACATATAAAAGACTTTAATGTAAAACCCAAAACTATAAAAACCCTAGAAGAAAGTCTAGGCAATACCATTCAGGATATAGGCATGGGCAAAGATTTTATAATGAAATCAACAAAAGCAATTGCAACAAAAGCAAAAATTGACAAATGGGATCTAATTAAACTAAAGAGAATCTTCACAGCATAAGAAACTATCATCAGAGTGAACAGACAACCTCAAGAATGGGAAAAAATTTTGCAATCTAGCCATCTAACTAAGGTCTAATATCCAGAGTCTACAAGGTACTTAAATTTATAAGAAATAAACAAACAACCCCATTAAAAATGTGGGCAAAGGACACAAACAGACACTTCTCAAAAGAAGACATACATGCCGCCAACAAACATATGAAAAAAAAAAAGCTCAACATCACTGATCATTAGAGAAATGCAAATCAAAACCTTGATGAGGTACCACCTCATACCAGTCAGAATGGTTATTATTAAAAAAAACAAAAAAATAACAAATGCTAGTGAGGTTGCAGAGAAAAAGGAATGCTTTTACACTGTTGGTGGGAGTGTAAATTAGTTCAATCATTGTGGAAGACAGTGGAGCAATTCCTCAAAGACCTAGAGGCAGAAATACTATATGACCCAGCAATCCTATTACTGGGTATATACCCAAAGGAATATAAATTATACTATTATAAAGATGTATGCACACATATGTTCATTGCAGCACTACTCACAATATCAAAGACAGGGAATCAACCTAAATGCCCATCAATAAGATTGGATAAGGAATATGTGGTACATATACACCATGGAAATACTGTACAACCACAAAAAGGAATAAGATCATGTCCTCTGCAGGGACATGGATGGAGATAGAAGCCATTATCCTCAGCAGACTAATGCAGGAACAGGAAACCAAACACCACATGTTCTCACTCATAAGTGGAAGCTGAGTGATGGGAACACATGGCATGTTGGGGGGAATAACACACTCTGGGGTCTGTCGCAGCATGGTAAGGGGCATGGCGGAGGGAGAGCATTAGGAAGAATAGTTAACAAGCTTAATACCTAGATGATAGGATGATCTGTGCAGCAAGACACCATGGCAGGTGTTTACCTATGTAACAAATTTGCACATCCTGCATGTGTACCCCCAAACTTAAAATAACAATTGAAGAAAAAAAAAACTAGAAATTAAAAAAAAAAAAAAAAAAAACATGGAGGGGAAGCTGGACTGAGCAATAAATATAGGAATGAGTATTAACCTGGAATGTTAATGACATCTTGGGATACATGGAGACACAGACAGACACAGATATACACAGATACACATACATACACACACACACACCCCCCACATTCAATCACTGTTAACCATGTAAAAATATCAATGAAAAATATGTCCTCCTAACTTCTCGTAACTTTTTGATGATGGTAATGATTCATGTAGCATCCTTGATTAAACTTATCTCACACATGACTTCCTCTAGGAAATCTTATCTAACTCCCCTATTCTAGCCCATAACACTCTGTGCCCATCTCTATCATGGTTTGTTCTCACATGTGCACTTGTCAGTCACCTAGGCTGTGGATTCCTCACATGCCGAGACTACAGCTTGTTTTCTTCCACATTTCCAGAGTGCAAAAAAGGTACTGTGTAGTTCTAACTTTCAGTTTTCCACGCTAATCCAGCCATTTAGCTTAGTATAGAAGGGAAAAGTGCTATCTCCTAGGACCAAGCATCAGAACACCCTAAGAAGCTTTTCTAGCCAAGCACAGGCTTGGTGGTTTCGTTGCATTTCTGCATTATGGCGCAGCCTCTTCCACCACCACTCTTGGATTAGTCACCACTGCCTGAGTCACCGTACAAGGCAGCAAAAGGGAGATGTACTCAAGTACATCTAGGTAGAAAAACAGAAGAGAATTATTACTCTAATTTTACAGAATTGCATTATAGAATTTTTCAAATGTTTTTTATATTTTAGATTCAGGAGACACAAGTGCAGGTTTGTTATATGGGTATATCATATCTCTGTGACTTTCCACAGGCTAGCCCCACCCTCTTCTCCACTTGACTAATAATTTTTTAGTTTTTATATGCTAGATCAAATATTACCTCTCTCAGGAAGCCTTCTCAAATCTCCATTTGCTTATTTGGAAAGACTTCTCAGAAGCCTCCTAGTGCCCTGTGTATAATCATTACAACACAGTATGTATGTTTGCTATATTTGTCCAATGAATGCTTCGGTCGACCCACTAAATTGTAAGCCCTTTGACTTTAAGTACTGTGTTTTTAATATTTCTATCACAAGGCCCTATTGTAATAACAGGTAAATAATAGTATGAAGATAATAAATGATTATTAATAGACAAATAATGGAGCAAGTGAATTAACCTTGAATTGGGTGCTACAGAAAATAAAATAGAATTGCATAACATGTTCCTCCCTTTGAATTTCTTTGATATAGCATGACTCACACATAGGAACAAAGAGTGGCACAAGATATTGAGTGACAAAGTGCTAAATTGATTATCTACAAGTGGAGAAAAGTTTCATTTTAGATAGAATTAGAAGAAATGTTTTCATTACAGAAAAACTAATGTTCTACTTGGAAGAAGAATTCATGACAGATGAATAACAGACAAGAAAAGAAAGGGCATTCTGAAGAGACGGGATGCTGTGTGTCACCAGGTGAGGTTGCAGGAATGGCCTAGTACATGCACTCTAGAGAATACGCAGTGAAAACGGCCAGAGTCTAGCACATGGCAGCAGCCAGAGAAATGGTGGAAGCCTCGCTCCAGGCTCTCATTATCATTTCTTGGGATGTGCCTTTATCAGAAAGAGATTATAACTCCTTCAACTGAAATGCCTAGTTCTCAGGGATTCCCAGGTTCAGAACAGTTGATTGTCCTTTCCTAGTATCCAATCCAGGAACCCAAATTAGGTGGCCAATTTGACTTTTATGTAATTGAATTCCCAAAGAAATCCATCAGATTTCTAAAATACACCTGTTAACTTCTAAAGTAGCTGTTAGCACCTTGTGACTACACTAGAGATGCACAGAAAAGTGTACAGTCCCCAGGGAGTCTTTCCTAAAGACCCTCTCAGGTGCAGCCAGAAAGAATCATGTTCAGAAGAAGTACCATAAAGGTCAGATGGGGAAAATAAGTAAAGGTGACTCAATTGGAAAGGCTCAAGCCAACCAATGACTGTCCCTTACCATTCTTGTCCATACATAAATTATTTTCTTCAACCAGTGAGAGATACATGGGGATTCCACTGTAACCCTATCCTACATGGGAATTTTTATTGCTGTTTTCTTGTTTTTCTCAACATTGTTGTATAATGCATGTCTGAGAAGAGGTTAAATATATAGATTTTGCTCATACATTGCAAGATAATGAGCAATATATCAGCAAATAATTAAAAGGAATGCACATGCCAGAGATACTGTAAACTTGGTTCTGGCTGCAATAGTTGGATATGACTTTAAGTTTTCTACCACTTGAAAGAGGATGAATGTATGTGTAATACTTGAATTATGTTAAATAGAACGACTCTTGGAATTTTTTGTATGGGAAGAATGTATTGTACATTGGACAAAGAAGCTCTTGACTACAATTATTGCATTCTTTCCTGGCTCATGTCTTCTACCACACAGATGGACATGTGACCCAAAATGAGATAATAAATGCTCCTCATCCTATCTGTCATAGGGATGAGTCTAATGTCAGCCACATAACTTAAGCTGGGTCAATCAGAGACATTGCCCCTAGTTTTTCTGATGGGGCTAATTAGGTATATGCTATCTCTTGGGGCCATGGGGATGACGAATTAAAAGCAACTTAGAAGCAGAGATAAAAACCCTAGGATTCCTAGGGTTATGATGTCTTCATTTTTAGCTCTTTACATCTATAGATACATTCTGGTTTTGCCACTCTTTTCTTAAATTTTGTTAAGTATCATAGCGCTTTGTTAATAAATTGTTTTGGTTTGCTGGAATTTAGTTGCTGCTGCTTGAAGAAGTCCAACCAATAGATAACTTTACACATGTACCTCAATCCACTAACCTTTTAAAGTAGTTACTATTATTATTATTATTATCTGAAAAACAGATACAAAAATGGATACTAAACAAGGTTAGGTAATTTTCAGTCACTTAGCTCAGAAGTTTTAGAACTGGGATTAGAAATTCAGTCTGAGGCTATAATCAGAGTGAATGCTCTTTTCCTTGTACCACCTTTTCTCCCGAAGATGATTAACAGTTAGAGAGGTAGAGAAAGCAAGCAGGCTGAATGTGTTCCAGGTCAGAAGAGCATGCTCATGTCCTATACTGGAAACTGGAAACAGCACTCAAGGAAGAAAGTAGAGTGCACTGGTAGAGTCGGCTGTAATAATTGCTTATGAGAATAATATTAAAGAACCAAATCAAGGGATAAATAGGCTATATTTACGCCTTAGAAAAGCAAGCCTGGCAGCAGCTGTGGGAATAATGCATTAGAAGAATCCAACAGTGTAAGCAAGAAGACCAACTTCTGTGATCACACGGAGAAGAAATAATGGGGTCTTAATAAGGTGGCAATTGACGGAGAGGACAGAGCCAAAGTCAATAAACTAATTAGCAGGAGCACAATCACTGGGTACGAAATGTATCAGGAGAAGAAACAAATCAGGAAAGACTTCCATATTTTAATTAGAGCATGTATATAGATAATAGTGACTTTGCTAAACATGGAAATATAAGCAGAATTATGAGTTTGGGGTGAAGAAAAGATGAGTTTAATTTTGCACATTTGATTATAGGATATCAAATGGGAAACACTAGCAAGCAGATAGCTAATTCTGGAGTTCTGGAAAATTGTTTCAGGCTTCAGAGAGAGAAATGGACGCCATTAATTCCCCTTTTGGGGTAAACATAGGTCTTAGGTCTATGCTTTTCTGTAACCAAAAGTTATTTAATTATTGACAAAATCTGAGACAGGAGTTTAGAGTAGCAGGGATCAGGTAGTGATTCCTAAGAGTCAGTGGCAAAATAACTATCCCACATGGGGAACAACTTAACACATTCAGATCTTGTTGTTTGTGGTTGTTTTTCTCATGAGTTATGGGAGTGGGGAATTAACACACAAGTTGGAAGGAGTGAGTTGGTGAGCAGGGTGAGAAAGGAACCTGGTGTAGTATTTCACAGCTAGGAAGAGAAAGGGGAATCCAAGAAAAATTATCAGAAAGGGCAACCAGATATTTAGAAGAAAAAATGAGGGTATCTGGAAAGAGGGGATAATGGTCTTCATTAGACAATGCAGAAAATTGATGTACAAACAAAAATAAAATATGTCCTTTTGACTCAGTTTGTAGGAAATTCTTGTTAACCTCCATATGGACAAATTATTTAGGAATGTTCAGTAAATGCTTAAAAATTTTAGTTTAATTTGGCCACTTTAGTGTATCTCCATGGGCTCCCCTAGGTAGCATCTCCTCAATTTTACAACCACAACACTAAGTATTCTGAAAACAGAATTCAAACCTTCTCTCATATTCACTGTTATGATTACGTTCTTTGTTGTGATATAGGAAGAATCACAGAGAAAAGACAGACAGACAGAAAGTAAGAAAGACAGAAGGAAAGAAAAGAAAGAAAGAAAGAAAGAAAGAAAGAAAGAAAGAAAGAAAGAAAGAAAGAAAGAAAGAAAGAAAGAAAAGAAAGAAAGAAATCACAATCAGCCACAGCCACTTTAGTGGATCTCCATGGGATTCCTTAGGTAGCATCTCCTCAATTTTACAACCACAACACTAGGTATCCTGAAAACAGAATTCAGACCTATGCACATGAATCAAAGGTGTCTGCACAGTGTCTCACAACGGAAGAGAAGGTAGGTCTTCTTTGCCTTCACCCACTAAAAATGACAGCAATTTTCCCATTCACCGACCTCTTTCCTTCATGAAATGTGGAACTGCTTGTCTGAAGCATACCAGACTCATCCGGCAAAGTGTGGCGAATAGGAGAACAGAACACAGGGCTCAGCCTTTCGGTGCCTGGGTAAGACCAAAGGCTGGCTGGCTGTTTGATGTGTCCTAGTGCAGTCAAGTTTCTTACCCAACCAGGGGCCTTTAACAAAGTGCTGAAGAAAGCAGCTATTCTACCAGCGCACCGGCATTGTAAAACCAGCCCAAGGGGAGGGAAATAAAACACTTTCATATGCTAACCTCATCCTGTTTTTTCCCCTTTTGTCTCTCCCTTTGCCTCTGCCTTTTAAAATGTCTCTCTGTACTGCAGAATTCATTTCTTTTAGACCGCTTCACACCAGGTGAACATGTCACACTGAGCACCACAGTGAAGTAGTGGCAGAGTGAAACCAACTCCTTTAACTTTCACTTATCACAGAGTGGCCAGAAGGTAAAAGAGCAAGTTCCTGAGAGATCTCTGTAGGTAACTCACAGGAAGGTCTACTTGGATTTCAATTCCCACAGAGCCTGGCTCAGGGTTATCTGAAAAATAAAACCCACTAAAGCCAGCCATCGCTACAATTAACATAAAGAATCTTCCCTATCTGGAATGCTATTCCGGACTTACTGGGTATGGAGACATGGATTGTCCCTGAGCAGGGTGGTCAGAAGGTGCCTGAGGCAGTGAGAATCTTTGAGTGTATTGTCACTGGTCACAGATTTGTCCCTTACCCCATAGTACAATACAAAAACTATCAGCAGTGTATATTCTGTCATGTGGAAATGGCCATGACTTACTTAAACAGTGAGTTTGGAAAATTTAATAACGGGCTTTGGAAAGTGAGATGGTTTGCAAGATACAAGGGGTTAAATCTTGAAAGATGGGTATCACTATTTGAATGAGCTGATGTCCCTGAGCTGTCTGCAGCTAGGATGGCAGGGGAAAGGAAATCTGAGACGGGAGAAGAGCGGAGCTGCACTGTCCTCAAGGAGCAGAAGGGAGTTAGTCAATCAGAAATGAAGAAAACCTTCTCTCATATTCACTGTTATGATTACAATCTTTGTTGTGATATAGGAAGAGTCACACAGAAAAAAGAGAGAGAGAGAAAGAAAGAAAGAAAGAGAGAGAGAGAAAGAAAGAAAGAAAGAAAGAAAGAAAGAAAGAAAGAAAGAAAGAAAGAAAGAAANGAAGGAAGGAAGGAAGGAAGGAAGGAAGGAAGGAAGGAAGGAAGGAAGGAAGGAAGGAAGGAAGGAAGGAAGGAAAGAAGGAAGGAGAGGGAGGGAGGGAGGGAGGGGAAGGAAAAGAAAGGAAAGAGAGAGAGACAGAGAGAGCGAGAGAAAGAGAGAGATGAAGGGACGGGAAAGGAAGGGAAAGGAAGGGAAGGGAAGGGAGAAAGGCTGGAAAGAAGGGAGGAAGGTTGGAAGGAAGGGAGGAAGGCACATTGGGTGGTGAAGAGCTTATCCTTGGAGTAAAGTGGGCCTGGGTGAGAATTCCACTTCCATCACTTACTTTTTGACAAGACCACTTCTATTTTACTCATCCCTATAATCCTCATGTTTAGCACAGCATCTGGTACATAATGGAAACTAAATAAATATTTGTTCGATAAATGAAAGAAAAAAAAGTAAATGGGAGAAAGTAGATAGAATTTATCATACATTGAGTCAGTTGATTAACATTTCATAATCTATGTTTCCTCATCTGCAAAATGAAAGTAAATATTATACCTCAATAAGATATGACCAAGGGGATTCAAGGAAACAGAATAAATACAATTGTTCTTATCATCACCAGTGTCTGGTCCATAAGACACACTCAATAAATGTTTGCTCCTGTAGTGATTACCAAAGTATTAGAAATACAGGGTCTTTTAGTTTACCAAATGGAAAACTTGATTAAAGGACTGGAACGTGACCTGAAGAGTGAAGAGGATTTCACCACAAGGTTAAACAATGGTAGGGTGTACTATTTACATACTCTCAGTACCTCAGCACTCCATGAATTTCTGCAAGTAATTGGTGATATTATATCTATATCTATATGTGTATCTATAGATAGATAGATAGATAGATAGATAGATAGATAGATAGATAGACAGACAGATAGATAGATATAAAATATTCCCTGGGAAGATAGTATCATAAGAAAGAATAAAAATCCTTGGGTCTTTTGAACCAACTTAAATATTTTTCTAGGCTTTCACTTTGAAAGTGGAGAAAAATTTCTAACTTCAGGGACATATCCAATATTATTCAAAAGCCTAATAATATAATAATAATAATAATTACTCATCAATTATAATTTAGAATTAATCACTGGGTCAGCATCTCTAGCTATGGGTCTATGCAAAGCATAAGAAAATAATGTTTTACAGTTAATTAGTTGTCAGTGACTAGTATATACTGGAAGCATTGTTACATTTAAAAGAAAAAATGGAAAAGATGAAGGTAAACTAGAATATCACGCAATCACAGAATCTCAGGGTTGAATGAGCCTCTAAAGCCATGTTTTCAAATGCCAGCTGGAACTTGAATCCTTGGAAGACGTATGCCAGTCTGAGGTATTTAAGAATGGATTTGGCTAATTTCAAATTCATAATGATCTCCAGTTCCAACCATGCTACACGGACAAACAGTTCTGACGGAGTCTTGCCCTTCAGAACTAGGATGGGGAGAGAGAATAAGTGGTGAGAAAGACAGAGACAGTACCAGTCTGTGAGTCATGTTGCTGGGTCTAGGAAATGTGAATTATACCATCCTGGAAATGATTACAACAGGGCCTAGGACTTGTACCTTAATTTTCAGCACTTCCACTGACGGGATGGGACTGAACAATCGACGATGCTTTAATTCATCTCTTCTGAGCTTTTTCTACTAGCTGAGACCCAGGCCAGCCACTTGCTAAGTTTCCCAGACTGTCCTTCACTGGAAATTACATAATCTTTCCTAAGCACTGTAGCACCATTTATTTCTTTTTATCATTATAGCAAAATGCCATAGCTCTGTCTCACAACATAGATTATGATAGAAACATAAAATATAGCAAATTAATTGTTTATCATAACCATGTTGAATGACAAAGAAATAAAAATAGGCTATCCTCATCCAAAAGCAATTTTAATATTCTAACGTGGAGTCAGGCACAGGCTCCCCTGATCTACTACCGGCTTTGTAAAATGTATTCTTTCAAAGCATTTTCTTCTTTTTTTCAATGCACAGATATTCCCTGCTGTTGTATAATAAAGTCAGCCCACACAGAGCCTCCCTTTGTCACAGGAGGCATTTCATTTAAAGGGCCTTTTGGCAATCAGGAATACAGTTGCAACGAGAATCTCTGAACTGGGAAACTAACACAAAGTCAATTCATTTTTTTCCTCATGTAAACTTATGGCTCTATCTGGTCCCTATGAAATAGATGATCAACGCTATTTTAAGAGTAGAAAATATCAAGAATCAGAGAAGGAGGAGACTTTATCATGTTCACAAGATAAAGCAAAGGGAATTGAAAACTGGCTTGAGAGTTGCAGAGTTCGTTTCCAGACTCTTGATAGTAGAAGACTCTAAGTGAATCAGGAGAATCAGTGGTAAAGCAAAACTTACCCATAAATTAGATTGTAATGGACTATGCACTGTATGGCATGATGGTGTTTGAAAACAAATTGTGTCAGAGCAATTTAAAGTAAGCAACATGATAGGCTAATGTGATTGAACATTGAAAAAGACTTTTTAGAAGAAGCAAGATTTAAGTTGGAATTTGCAAAAGGGGTAGAACTGGAATAGTTGGAGCAGAATTGGGCAGGATATTTTTGGAGAAGATCAGCTTAATTAAAAACTAGTTATTATGACCTAAGTACAGAACAAAATGGTATATTACTTATAATACACACAATATGAAAAGAGAGTCTTAAATGAGAAAACATGGAATATGTTTATGTTACATGGAGCATTCTATCAGGTAATAGTCAAAATCATCTCTTTTCTAAATAAGTGCCTTGGATTATGGGACCATGTTTTAGTCATATGTTTTTCTAGAGCCTGACACCATGCTTGTTTCATCATTTTAGTTCAATTGTAATCTGGTTGATTGGCTGATTCCCTGAATACATGTCTGAATAGCCTATGAAAACAACCTTGAAGAGCGTGAACTTATTTTTAAAAGTCAATTTATTACATTTTCTTCAGGACTATATTCATTAGGTCATTTGTACTTTATCCGTATGAAGAATTATTTCATTATATTCGTATGACTCCTCAACACCAGGCTGTACTAACCTTTTAACACATGTTTTTATTCAATTGACAACATTGTACAGAGTGAAGAAATACACAATTAGCTTTTAAAGAAGAAAGGCAAAATACTGAATTCTTAAAAAGTAGGAATTTAGGGAATAAATTACACTTCTAAGACAGAAGGAACAATGTGAAACCAGAGTGGTGAGAGAACCTATTATTGCAATCTACTCTCAAAGCTCTTAAAAAAAATACAGGACCCAGAGGGGCGTGGAGCAAGATGGCCGAATAGGAACAGCTCCAGTCTCCAACTCCCAGCGCGAGCGACACAGAAGACTGGTGATTTCTGCATTTTCAACTGAGGTACTGGGTTCATCTCACTGGGGAGTGCCGGACGCTCGGTGCTGGTCAGCTGCTGCAGCCCAACCAGCGAGAGATGAAGCAGGGCGAGGCATTGCCTCACCTGGGAAGCGCAAGGGGGAAGGGAATCCCTTTTCCTAGCCAGGGGAACTGAGACACACAACACCTGGAAAATCGGGTAACTCCCACCCCAATACTGCGCTTTAAGCAAACAGGCACACCAGGAGATCATATCCCACACCTGGCCGGGAGGG